>NC_059429.1:2225361-2319658 GCF_021028975.2 Sphaerodactylus townsendi
GTTTCACAAGTTCTCTGAAGCCAAATGGAGAAGTGTGGGAGAAAGAAGCTGGAACCATTAAGTGGGCCCTGATGGTGTGGTGCCAATGCCATTGTCCATTGGCAATGCCAATGCCAATGCCACTGGTCCATCTGTTCGAACAGGTTCAGGTGCTACAAGTTCAGGAGACACAGGCCCAGCTGGAGGAAGCTTCATGCCCATTTGAGATGTGGACCAAGCACAAGAATTTGGAGGCATAGCTACAAATAGGTGGATAAGGTATTCAGAAATAGCTGAAAACCGAGCACGAAGGGGAAAATTAGAATACCGATTAAAATCACAGAAGGAGATAAACATATTAGGGAGAAATTATGACTGGTGGTTATACAGACAGCTCAAGGATTGTTTTGATAGAGATAAGAAATCTTTCAAGATTGCAACAGACATAGATATATTAGAGAATCAATTACTGAAAATGGATTTGCATTTGATAAAAAAGATTTATGAAGTTTGCCTAGCTTTAGATATGGAGAACGAGAATGCAAAGGATTATATGGTTAGTTGGGCTAGAAAGGTGGGGCATAATAATATGATAGACATCTGGAAAAAATTATGGACCAAGGATTAAAGTTTCACTAAGAGTTCCTATATTAGAGAATTATTATAAGACGCTTTATCACTGGTACATAACACCTCACAAGCTGGGTAAGATGAAAAAAGGTTCTGTCAGGTGCTGGAAATGCGGAGAAGAAACAGGTACTCTATTTCATCAAGGGTGCATATGCAGGAAGGCGAGAGTTTTTTGGCAGCAGACCCATAAAGAAATATCAAATATTTTAAATTATAAGATGGAGACGGAGCCTGAAATGAATTTTAGATGCAAAGAAAGATAAGAGATATACTGACCTTTCAGATACTTAACTACTGCTGAAAAATAATTTGGGCCAAGAATTGGAAAACTTCAAAGATTCCAACAATGCACGGATAGCAACTTAAAGTCATCGAGTTTGTAACACTGGCTAAACTGATAGGTTATATTTTATGCAAGTCTGATATGGAATTCAAATGAGAGTGGAAAGAATGGGTAGATTACATTGCATGAAATTATAAGAAGGGCAATATTGTAATTGACTGTGTAATGTTACAAATAGCTATAAATATAAATATAATGTTGTAAATAGGTAATTATATATAAGATTGAAGAAAGGTAACTGGAAGTACAGTTTAATGTTAGTTTTTTATTTACCTTTGTCTTATTCATAATGTTGGATAGGCGTATCGTCATGTAATATATGTAGCGTCTTTTATATTGGTACTGTATGAAAAAATTATTATGTTAATAAAGGATTGATTTTTTTGGAGGTGGAGAAAGAATGCAGAGGCATTTGGGACCCCTCAGAGACTGAAGGCAAAGAAACTCTGGTGGGCAGAGTTCTTCTCCAAGTTGACTTTCTGACTAAAGTAGCTCTTGCGAAAGAGGAACTTGCTGGCTGATGCCTTATCCTGCCTTCCTTGGGTTGGCAGTAAACAAGAGCAAATTCCCACTTTTATTAGACTTCACATAATTAACAAATACATGTTGGGTGCTGTGTGGTTTCCGGGCTGTATGGCCGTGTTCTAGCAGCATTCTCTCCTGACGTTTCGCCTGCATCTGTGGCTGCCATCTTCAGAGGATCATATAATGCCAACCACAGATGCAGGCGAAACGCCAGGAGAGAATGCTGCTAGAACACGGCCATACAGCCCGGAAACCACACAGCATCTCAGTGATTCCAGCCGTGAAAGCCTTCGACAACAAATACATAATCCAGACATTTACTAAAACAAAAAAAAACAATTTCTTTCAACACCCCCCAATATATACCACATCTGGGGGGAATGATTCCAAAAAATTAAACCTTCTTAAAAACTATGAACTATGGCGGGAGCGGGTGGACTAAACCAAAATAACAAATAAAAAACTACAGACCATCCCGATGAAGTACCAGGACTTTAAAAAAAATTAAAACTAAATCTAATATTCCACCCCCACCCCATCAAAAATCAAACTATACCATCAAATTGGTGGACGGGGCAAAACTACCTTAAAAATCCCTATATTCTATAAACCTGAAGGAGATGGAGGCATTAAAAAAATTGTAAATAAAAACCTGGAACAGGATTTTATTAAATCTACATCCTCCCCTCTTAAAACCCCTATTTTTTTAAAATGTCCTTATGATTATACACTAATTATAAGGAGCTAAATTCAGTCTCCATGACCAATCATTATCCCTTCCCACTCTTAAAAAAACCTATTAACTTACCTGGTGAAGGGAAAGATATTCACCAAAAAACATTTACAGGAGGCCTATTATAAAATCCAAATCTGGTACAGGGATAAACAAAAAAATACTTTCAATACACAAATCAGACAGTTCAAATATCTCATTATACCCTTTGGCCTAAATAAAACACCTAAAATATTTATAAACGTTATTAATAAAATATTACACAAACACCTGTACAAGAAGGTAGTAATCTAAATAATATATTAATTTACACAGACATTAAAAAACACATACAACTAATACAACTAATACAAACTATCCTTTCTAAATTAAAGACGAACCAACTTTAAAACTCTGCAAATATCAATTTCACGGAGCCAAATTAGACTTTCTAAAATACCATATTTCAATTACTAGAATTAAAATAAACCCAACCAAAATACATTCTCAGTTTTGCCTCATGTAAGACGACAACTACAATCATGCTTCAATTTTTCACATTTTTGCCAGAATTTTATTCCAAAATTCACCCAGAAAACATTATCTCTCATAAATCTCCATAAATCAAGGGTGTGTGTGTGTTTAACACGGGGAGGGGGGGGGTTAAAATAAAACCCTAAATACCAACAAACAAAATTTATTTATATATTTCTTACATGGGAGCTGCAACTCATCCGCTTGGAAGATTCTTAAATTGGCCGCAGCAGCACTGAGTCCCCTAAATGTGAAAGAAATGGTGGGTGATACTATATAAAAAGGCAACTCCTGCTAATAATTAAAACTTGCCGGGAGGAGTTACGACCCCACCTGTTGAAAATCATCAATGACTCTCTTGAGCAAGGAGTCTTTCCAGATGGGTTGAAGGAGGCAGTGGTCCGCCCACTCTTGAAAAGACCATCGTTAGATCCTGGAGATCTGGCCAATTACCGCCCCGTCTCGAATCTTTCGTTTCTGGGGAAGGTAATTGAGAGAGTGGTGTTGGAGCAGCTTCAGGGTTTCCTGGATGAAACATCAGCTTTCGACCCCTTCCAGTCCGGCTTCCGTGCTGGGCATGGGACGGAGACGGTTCTCGTCGCTGTCACAGATACGCTCCGTATGCAACTTGACCGAGGCGGATCGGCGCTGCTGGTGTTGTTAGATCTCACCGCAGCGTGTGATGTGGTCGACCACGACCTTTTGGCCCACCGCCTGGCCGCCTCTGGGGTCCGGGGCACTGTCCTTCAATGGATTGTCTCGTTCCTCCGGGGGTGGAGTCAGCAAGTGTGGTGTGGGGACAAAGCTTCCCAGAGGTGCCCGCTTCATTGTGGTGTGCCTCAGGGGGCATTGTTGTCCCCACTGTTATTTAACATCTATATGCGACCCCTTGCTCAGTTGGTACGGAGCTTTGGGCTGGTCTGCCATCAGTATGCTGATGACACTCAGCTCATTCTGTCGATGGAGGCGGGAGCCGTCACCGCCCCTGCAGCTCTACAGCATTGTTTGGAGGCGGTCGCTGGTTGGTTACAACAGAGCAGGTTAAAACTTAATCCATCGAAGACGGAGATCCTCTGGCTTGGCCGGGGGGGAGAGATTGGGGAATTCCAGCCGCCGGTGTGGGAGGGGGTCACATTGGCGCCGACCTCCTCCGTCCGCAGCCTGGGGGTCCACCTGGATTCGTCTCTTTCAATGGAGACCCAGGTGGCCCATACAACCCGGGTTGCGTTTTTCCATCTTCGACAGGCCCGACGGCTGGCTCCCTTCCTCTCCAACGCTGACCTAGCCACTGTGATGCATGCAACGGTCACCTCCAGGCTAGACTATTGTAACTCGCTCTATGCGGGCCTTCCCTTGCGTCTGATTCGGAAGCTAAAACTGGTCCAAAATGAAGCTGCACGTCTGCTCACAGGCAGTGCCATCTGGGATCATATCCAGCCTGTGTTGCACCAGCTGCATTGGCTCCCAGTGGAGCTCTGAATCATCTTCAAGGTGTTGGTGTTGACCTTTAAGGCCTTATGCGGCCTGGGACCCTCGTACCTTCGGGACCGCATTACCCCATATGTCCCGAGTCGACCTCTGCGCTCAGCAGAGGCCAATTTACTGGAGATCCCTGGCCCCTCAATGATGCGGCTGGCCTCCACTCGGGCCAGGGCCTTTACGGCTCTGGCCCCTGCCTGGTGGAACACTCTACCACCAGCTGTCCGGGCCCTGCGGGACCTTGGAGAGTTCCGTAGGGCCTGCAAGACCGAATTGTTCCACCGGGCCTTCGGAGAGACCAGCCGCTGAGGGTGCCCTGCTTTCATCCTCCCCCCTGCTGTATAAGGTCCCTAACATCATCGAGACCCATCATTCTTCTTGGGAGGGTTGCATATGGGTTCGTGGGATACTGTTTTAGAATGAAAATTTTAAACTTTTATATGTTTATGTTTATATATGCTTTTATATTGTTCACCGCCCTGAGCCCTTTGGGGATAGGGCGGTATACTAAATCAAATAATTAATAAATAAATAAATAAATAAATAAATAAATAATAGTTGTCCGATGCACTATTAATGTTCTCTTAACAAAGTTCAGTTTTTCATAGTGCACACAATAATGGTTTTCATAGCATCTGAGAATCATAGAGTCTGAAGAGGACACAAGAGCCATCAAGTCCAACCCCCTGCCATGCAGGAAGACACAATCAAAGCACTCCTGACTAGGGTTGGTCAATACTAAAAAAATTCGGTAAAATTCGGATTTGGGTATTTTGGGGCATAAAATGATTTGTATGCCCGAATCCGAATCATAGCCGATTCGGATATGCCCGAAAATTCAGGTAAATCCGAAAAATTCGGGTCCGTTTTATTATTTTTTGAATTTTTGGTGTTTTCTACACATTTTGGCCTGCAGGGGGTGCACTTTTAAAGTTAGCGGCACTAAACTTTCAGGATTTCATCCGGAGGCTGTCCTGATGATTCTCCCTACGTTTGGTGAAGTTTGGTTCAGTGGGAGCAAAGTTATTGACCCTCAAAAGGGGTGCCCCATCCCCCATTGTTTCCAATGGAAGCTAACAGGAGATGGGGCTACACTTTTGAGCGTCCATAACTTTGGACCCCCTGTACCAAACTTCACCAAACTTGGGGAGTATCATATGATACCCTGCATTTTTGGTGACAGTAGCTCTAAAACTACGCCCCTCACAGTCACCAAAATAAATTTTCCCAGATTCTGTGCTCTGTAGTGGCTGGCTGGCTCCATTGCAGCCAATGGGAAATTTCTGTGGGAGGGCTGTGGAGTGCACATTTCTCATGGTAAACCCACAAAACGTTCAGGGTGTCTTCAGGAGAGTCTCTTCATGACCCCATCCAGGTTTGGTGACCGTTGCTTCAAGGGGTTCAATGTTATGGGTAGGATCCATCTCCCACTGCCCCCATAAGCAAAGTTCCTCAAACCTGGATGGTGTCATCCAGAGACTCTCCTGAAGATAACCTGAACGTTTTGTGACTGTACCTTGATAAATGTGCACCCCACAGCCCTCCACCAGAAATTCTGCATTAACAGCAATGCAGAAGTCACTGCAGAAAAAAGAATCTTGGGCAAATTTTTGGGGGTGCCTGCAGGGGCGCATTTTTAGACATATCAACACCAAAATATCAGGGTATCATCAGGAGACTGTCCTGATGACACCCCCCAGGTTTGGTGCAGTTTGGTTTAGGGGGGGCAAAGTTATGGATGCTCAAAATGGTAGCCACCATCTCCTTAGCTCCCATTGGAAACAATGGGGGATAGTTGCACCCCTTTTGAAGGTCCATAACTTTGCCCCCCCTAAACCAAACTGCACCAAACTTGGGGGGTGTCGTCAGGACAGTCTCCTGATGATACTCTGAAATTTGGTGCCACTAGCTTTAAAAATTCCAGTTTGCATGTTTCACCGCACCTGCACATGAAGCCTGCTGGAGTGAGTGAGTGGTGAAACACGCAAAGCAGCATTTTTAAAGCTAGTGACACCAAAATTTCAGGGTATCATCCGGAGACTGTCCTGATGATACCTGCAAAGTTTGGTGCAGTTTGGTTCAGGGGAGCCAAAGTTATGGACTCTCAAAGGTGTAATCCCCATCCCCTATCAGCTCCCATTGGAAACAATGGGGGATAGTTGCACCCCTTTTGAGGGTCCATATCTGAACCAAACTGCACCAATCTTGGTGGGCCTCATCAGGACAGTCACCTGATGATACCCTGATAATTTGGTGCCGATACATCTCAAAATGCGTCCCCTGCAGGCACACCCAGAAATTTGCTCAAGATTCTTTGTTCTGCAGTGACTTAGCTGTATTGCCGTCAATGGGGAATTTCTGGTAGAGGAATGTGAGGTGCACATTTCTGAAGGTATAGTCACAAAACTTTCAGGATATCTTCAGGAGAGTCTCTGGATGACACCATCCAGGTTTCGGGAACTTTGCTTCAGGGGGTTTAATTCTATGGGACCCAAAAAGGGTAGGGCCCATCTCCCACTGCCCCTTGAAGCAAAGTTCCCCAAACTGGGATGATGTCATCTAGAGACACTCCTGAAGATACCCTGAAAGTTTTGTGGGTTTACCATGAGAAATATGCACTCCACAGTCCTCTATCAGAAATTCGCCATTGACAGCAATGCAGCTAAGTCACTGCAGAACAAAGTATCTTGTGCAAATTTCTGGGGGTGCGTGCAGGGGGCACAGTTGTAGATGTATCGGTACCAAAATTTCAGGGTATCATCAGGAGACTGTCCTGATGATACCCTCCAAGTTTGGTGCAGTTTGGTTTAGGGGAGCTAAAGTTATGGACCCTCAAAAGGGTAGCCCTCATCTCCTTCATTCCCATTAGAAAGAATGGGGGATAGGGGCACCCCTTTTGGGGGTCCATAACTTTGCCCCCCCTAAACCAGACTGCACCAGACTTGGAGAGTATCATCAGGACAGTCTCCTGATGATACCCTGAAATTGTGGTGCTGATATGTTTAAAAATGCGCCCCCTGCAGGCCAAAACGTGAAAAAACACCAAAAAATAAAAACGCAGTTCGGCTGGTGATCCGAATCCCATGGATTCGGATCTGATAGGATTTGGACATCTCAGATTCGGACCCTGCTCATCCGAATCCGTCCGAATCAGTGCAGATTCGGTAAAAATCCAGATTTGGACTGTCCGAATCTCCAACCTACTCCTGACATATGTTCATCCAGCCTCTGTTGAAAAACCTCCAAAGTGAGGTGGGGAAGGGAAAGGAGTTTGTAAGACCCTTTGATTCTCCTTACAGGAGAGAAAGGGGGGATGTAAATCCAAACTACTACTCCTCCGCCTCCTCCTCTTCTTGGATTGATATCTGGCCTTTCCCTAACAAAACAAAATTAATGGAAGCAGCCAGCATGACATCGATATATGGAATATCAATCTTACATTTAAACGGCTAAACCCCGCCTCCCAAAATTCCAACCTTCATTGTTGGCTCGGATGGAGGAGTGAACCAGAAGGAGTGAAACCCTAAAGCAGGGGTGGGCAATTATTTTTTCCATGGGGCCGCATAAGAAACAGAAAATATTGTGGAGGGCCGGGCCAAAAGGCAGGGAGGCGAGGCGCTTTTGAAAGCCCCGCAGAAGCCGGCAGCCAAGGCAACCGGCTTCTGCGGGGCTTTCAAAGACACCTCGCTCCCCAGCATGGCAGGGGGGCCAGTCAGGGTCATCCGGCGGGCCGGATGTGGCCCGCAGGCCGTATAATGCCCAGGTCTGCCCTAAAGTGAGAGGAAAACTGGGTTTCCCTGCTTTTGCTAACTGTGGGGCTTTGGGGATCTGCAGAGCCATCAGTGTAAGCATGTCTGTTCAGAAGTCTCTTCCTCGAAGGAAGTGCTCTCTCAGAGGGGGGCGCAGCAGCAGTGCATAATTTGCCGTAGGCCAACCTATGGAGCACCAGATGTTCGTGGACTACAATTTCCACCAGCCCCTCCCTATGGCTGATGGGAATTGTAACCCATGGACATCTGGAGTGCTATAGGTTGGCCCCTCCTGCCGAATAGTGACTCCCATCGGGTTTTCAAGGCAAGAGAATTCAGAGAGGGTTTGCCATTTCCTGCCTCTGCGTAGCAGCCCTGGACTTTCTTGGTGGTCTCCCATCTAAGTTTCAACCAGAGCCAACCTCACTTAGCTTTTGAGATCCACCAAGGTCAGGCCACCCTGGGCCACCCAAGTCAGGGCCCACTTTGGGCACCCTTTTTGTTGGTGCCAACGACCGCCCACCCCGTTTTCTATTTTTATTCCATTATCTGTGTCCTCAAGCTTGAACGCTCCCCAGAAACCACACACATTTGCAACATTTGTTTGTATGTGACTAAATCAGCCGTTTATGTGATACATAAATTATAGGTATAAAATATTCTGTAAGTATATAAATAGCATTTCACTCAGAGGTCCTGTTTACAAATAAGAATACCCCGGAGAGTCGTTCTCCAGTCCCCCAGCCTGTTGTCTCGCGTGTCGCTGAGTGAGGTTTCTTTTGAACTGGGGAAGAATATCGAGGGGTTAAAACCACCAGGGGAAATGTGGAGTGCGGCTTTGGAGGCAGCGCATCCGACAGCGAACATATTAGGTGCGAAATTGTGAAAATGGAAAACCTCCTCTCGTGTGTGGCTGGGTGTTTGGTGGAAAAAAATCATGGATTTTTCACCATTATCATTTCAGCGGGTTTGCACTGATTCTGCCAAACCGGTAGCTAACCGGCTGAATCCCACCCTGGCACCACCCCAGGGCCGCCGCCACCCCTCTCCTCCCTCCCGCCCAACATCGGAAAGGGGGGGGGGCAGGGATGCAGCAGCAAGGTAAGTTGGGGGGAGCGGCGGGGTGTGTGTGTAGCGGGGGGGGGGGGTGAACCGGTGGTTGATCCTCTTGGATCCCACCACTCTGAGTGTGTGTGTGTGTGTGTGTGTTTCAGTTTGTTGCCAGCTGTAGTATTGCCTCGGTTTTCATCGGTCGCCTCGGATTTCGTCTTTTGCATAAGTACGCTGCGTCGTTTGCGTTGCACCTTTGCAAACGGCATAACTTCGCTGCATTGTTTGTGTTGTGCCTGCGCAAACAGCGTACCTTGGTTTTCGTCAGTTTTGGTTTTTGTCGAGTGTTTTTGAATGGATCACTGACAAAAACTGAGGTTCCACTGTGTGTGTGTGTGTGTGTGTGTGTGTACGTATGTACACACACACATGCACACATACACACACATATATAAAAATTGCAGATGTGTTTAGCATCACAAGTCCCTGAGCAGAGTCTATAGAATCCCCAACGGGATGGGGGGATTTCCAATATGTTTACTTCTCTGGATAACCCAGGTTCAAACCCCCAAACCAACGTGAAACTCACTGGCCAACTTTGGTCCAGCCCGTCTTTCTCAGTCTGTCCTACACCAGAGGAGTGTTCTGATGTCCAAATGCAGGAAGGGTAAATGTGTGTTCCACTCCTAAGCTCCTTGGAGGGAAGAACTAATGCCGGAAATAATGCTTGGAGGGCGGAATAATGCCTCTGGCAGCATGTTGAGGAACTGGGAAAGTAATGTAATGTAATGCAATACACTCGTATCTTAAAATGCTCGGCTTTCTTTTCTAATAATTCCTCCCACCCACCCTCTTCTTATTTGTACTGTTGTAGGTACTGAGGATAATATTCCTTGCATCTGCCAAATGTGTCCACTGCAAAGAAAGGGATCTTTTTAAAGCGGGGGTCAAAAACGTTACTTCTGTTTTTGTTTCCTGACAAGCCTCGGGTGAAGTTTACCATTGTCAGGATGATGGCTTCAGCAGTAAACCTCTTCTCTTTCTCTGCCTCCCTGAAGGCACAGAGAGAGGCCTCCGCTTTTCTGGTCCTTTGCCGCAACCCAAACCACTTCTCTAAACACTCTCCGGCCTCAGCCTCATTTCCCCTAATCAGCTAGGTTGGGAGACAACCAATCTCCTCTCTGGTGGCTAAATTTAAAGGAAAGGGGAGAATGCCTGCAGCTGGCCCTCCAGGGTGCAAGGATTTCTGAGAAATCAGGTCAAAGCCTCCTGATTCCAGGTTTTGCTGGGGCCGGCGGAAAAACCGACTCTGCATGGTTGGCAGAACTGCACAGTTCCAGGTGTCCAGTGCGTCATTGCTTTGATTTTCTTTTTTGAAATAGCTTGCTGAACCACACTCTTGGAAACAACAGGGAGTCTTCTTTTTCATGGGCCCGGTTCTCAGAGAGGAGGCCAAGCTGGGTCTGGGCTGCACCATATCTGAACTCCAGGGAGGGGGGGCTCACTGAATGCGTCATCATACAAAGAACACCCCCCCGCCCAGCTCCCCCTTGAAAACTAGAATGCTGAGAGCACTAGGCTAGAGCAGCGGTGGCAAACCTATGGCACGGGTGCCAGAGGGGGCCCTCAGAGCCCTTTCTGTGGGCACACGTGGGGGGGAGGCGGAAAATCATCATTTGGGGGAGGCGGAAAATCACCCCCCACACACACACACATCTAGACTAGCCTGGGCATGATCCTTTACCTGAGAGTAAGCACGGTTGCTGGCAATGGGGCTTGCTTCTGAGTAAACCCTCCTAGGGTCATGATCTACCCATTCAAAGCATTGCACGGTTGCTTCACCAAGCTTACTCCCGAGTAACGCGCGCCTAGGAGCCAACCGTTTTGTCTAAACGAAAACCTCAGTGTTCAGGTTAAATTGCGGTGTTGGCACTTTGCGATAAATAAGTGGGTTTTGGGTTGCAATTTGGGCACTCGGTCTCGGAAAGGTTCGCCATCACTGGGCTAGAGTTTGATTCCTTTTACTAGTTTTCTAGGTGAGAGGAATCCCAAACCTATAAGGTTCCCTGCACATAGAAATCTGATGTGCCAGGAGGAAGACTGTTTCTCCATGACATATTAGGGGTTTTGTGTGTGTGTGTGTGTGTGTGTTAAAGGGCCATCAAGTCACATGGAATCTCCAGCAAGGGGCTTTCCAGACAAGTGAGAAGCAGAGGTAGTTTGCCATTACCTTCTTCTTCAGTCTTCCTTGATGGACTCCCTTCCAAGCACTGACCCTGCTTAGCTCCTGAGAACCAATAAGAGCAGGCTAGGAGGAATACGCGAGAACATTTCTCCTTGACATGCTCCTTTTCTATGTGCAGGTGACTCTGAGATCAAAGGAGCATTCCATCATGTGAGCTGCATTGCCACCATTGCAGCAAGGTTGGCATTGAAGATGCCTTGCTGCTAACCCACAACTACGGCCACCAACGTCATGCGGCCTGGTCATGCGGCCTTCTCAAAAATCTGAAGAGTTGGTTGTTA
The DNA here is from genome assembly GCF_021028975.2 of Sphaerodactylus townsendi. Taxonomy (NCBI): domain Eukaryota; kingdom Metazoa; phylum Chordata; class Lepidosauria; order Squamata; family Sphaerodactylidae; genus Sphaerodactylus; species Sphaerodactylus townsendi. The sequence goes on from NC_059429.1 coordinate 2,236,889, forward strand.
AACATGCAAGTCGGTATGAGGTGGGCATGTGGGTCTCATATCACAAGGGCTGCCCTAGCACGGTGCCGGAGCTGTCAATCAGAATGCTGCCAGTGCAAATCTATCTGCTGCTGCTGCTGGAGATATTTCTTTTTAACACCCTCACTGTGCTACGCTTGCTACGAATGGCCATTTGCGCACTTGTGGCCTCCTGGGCATTGAACATACATCCCCTTTGGGTTGGATTCTTGGTTACTCATGCATTCCACCCTCTTAGGAACTCACTGGTTCTCTGTCAGAAAATCTCTGGGGTTTCCAAGAGCTCTCAGAGGTGGAATCCCCACTGCCAATTAATCGTGTGATACTCACGCGCAATATCCAGCTTTCACGACAAACTCGCCACTGCCTGATCACCAAACAGGGACTCATCCTGGTTCTGGTGTTCCCTCTCCCCCAATTGACGTAAAATTGGCAGGCTCCAGCAAACTAATGTTAGACCAAGAAAAAAGGGGCAGCAGGGGCAGCAGGGGCGGCAAGAAAGGGGCAGCAGGGGCGGCAAGAAAAAAGGGGCAGCAGGGGCAGCAGGGGCGGCAAGAAAAAAGGGGCAGCAGCAGGGAACCTCCATCAAATGAGAGTTGCACAGAAAGACAAGGAAGCAGCGGGTGGGCAAAATGGCTGATTGGCTGAGCGAGGGTCACTTGGTGAGAGGGAAACCTCTGGCCCATTATGCATGGAATGCTCACCTTGGGGCACTTCACTGCGCAGTGGGGCTGCAGTGGGGTCACCTCATTTTTCTCTGTTTACATGCAAGGAGTCACCTCCTGGCCTGCTACATGGCTTGCCGGCTGAACTCTCCCAGGTCTGCTTCTCCTGGTTCTCTTAATTCTACCCATCAACTCGCCCTTAAAGACACAGATCTCATCTCACCTGGTAGCTGCAAGATTACTGGTTTTGTTAAAGCCATTTAAATTACTGTAATACCTATACTGCTGTTGTTGCAATTTTGTCAATATTGTAGCCCCTTTCCAAAAATAATCCCTCCCAAAATGAAAAAGGCAAAAAAATTCCCTGAACTACACTCTTCTGAAGATGGGGGTCCTGTCCTAGAGCTAGTATTCTCCCCACCCATATACTTCCTGCCACTGCTGCTGCCGCCATGGGAGGGGAGAGAGGCTTGTTATTTCAATATTTCTTGTTGTTTTGATATTCCTGCATTAGACAGATCCAATATGATATAACTGCTTGAAGCTGAAATAAAGTTTTTAAAAGCTCTCCTGATCATCGGGGAGGGTGGAAGCAGAGTGGAGGAGGAGCCAAAAAGCCCAAACCAAACAAAAGCACATTTGTTTCATCTTCCCTGTGAAGAAGAGGGAAAGGTCGTGCTTTGCTCTTTGCCCGCTCTCACCAACAGTGGAGATTATGGGATCTGCTGCGCAGTGAGTGTGAGAGGGGGAGAAAAGGCATCCGTGACAAAAATTCTGTCTGGAATTCCCCTTCAGTGCAGGGCAGAGCACAAGGGCATAATTAGCCTCTGTGTAAACAAACAAAACCACGGGGAAACCCCACTGCGAAGCAAAGTGTGGTGGGGTAAGTAGTGCCTGCAGAAATGGCCGATGATTGCTCCTGTTCTGCGAACTGGATTCATGCAGAGTCCCGCCAGTCTATTCTGGCTGGCTCTGGCTCTCTGGAGTCTCCGGAAGAGGAAGAAGGGTTTCCCGTCATCACCTAAGATTCTAGGAGCAGCAGTGGCATAGGAGGTTAAGAGCTCGTGTATCTAATCTGGAGGAACTGGGTTTGATTCCCAGCTCTGCCACCTGAGCTGTGGAGGCTTATCTGGGGAATTCAGATTAGCCTGGGCACTCCCACACACGTCAGCTGGGTGACCTTGGGCTAGTCACAGCTTCTCGGAGCTCTCTCAGCCCCACCTACCTCACAGGGTGTTTGTTGTGAGGGGGGAAGGGCAAGGAGGTTGTCAGTCCCTTTGAGTCTCCTGCAGGAGGGAAAGGGGGGATATCAATCCAAACTCTTCTTGAACTGGTGGTTGCAGGATTGACCCTGCTATCCACAACTGGTCCTCAGCTACTGAGTGGCCCTTGGAAGCAATCCAGTCCCATTGTTAAGCAGGGGTATTTACTGGGGGTGGGGCCTGGGAGGGCTGTCCCCCGAGGGAAAGGCGAACTGTTTTTCCCAACCATATCTGCCTGCCTTCCCCTTGTAATCTTTCCAGTGAGATTTCTCGGACCTGTTTCTCTCCATGACACAGTATGGAGTGACTGGGTGGCAGGGGATATATTTTGTCCACTTCACAAGGGGGATGAGACACGTTTGCACATGTCGGGGTGGAACTCATTCACAGCTGCATTGCTGTATCCTTCGCAATCGCATTTGCAATCGCGTGCATTTCAATTGCATTTGCAATCGCATTGGCATGACAGTGGAAACCCGTCCTGAAGTTAGAGGACAGAAACTGTTCAGGCATCAGCTGTGAAAGCCTGAGAAAGACTCATTTGGGGAGGGAGGTGGGAGAGACAGGAGGATCAGGGGCGTAGCTACCATGGGGACATCAGGGGACAAGTGCCCCGGGCGCCCCCTTGTGTTGGGCGCAAAAATTGCAGGTTCGTTTGTGGCTTTCTGTATTTTTTAGGGTTTTTTTCATTTTTGGCCAGAAGGGGGTGCAGTTTTTAGGCTAGTGGCCTCTATCACAGAGAGAAGTCTGTTATAAGAGAAGTCTGGACACAGTGTATAACAGACTTCTCTCTGTGATACACCTCTGAAGATACCAGCCACAGATGCAGGTGAAACATTAGGAACAAGATCTACCAGACCACGGCCACGCAGCCCAGAAAACCCACAATAACCAACATTGAAAATGATGCTGTTTGGGGTGGGGAATCTACCCTGAAACAGCATCACTTTCAATGTTGTTTAAACTAGGGAGCCCAGAGTCTCCCTTTAAGGTGGATTTAAAAGGAGAATCTGGGCTCTCTAGTTTAAACAACATTAAAAGTGATGCTGTTTCAGGGTGGATTTCCCCCCTTCAAAAAATAGCATTACTTTCAATGCTGTTTAAACTAGGGAGCCCTGGGTGTGTACAGGTTTGTGTGTTGAGGCATGTTCTATAATGTGATGGTGTAAAAAATGTTGTTTGGTTGTGGTGGGGGAGGGACGCTGCCCATATAGGGGGGGCACAAAACTCAGATTTTGCCCCCGGCTCCATTTTTCCTAGCTACACCCCTGAGGAGGATTGAGGGTGGAAGCGCTTTAGCCTCTGGAATTGAGACAAATTCTAAATGCCATCTCAGCTTGCCTTGTGAAACAATCCAGCATCTTGATACGAGAGGGCTTTGGATGCTGTCCATAACATTTGGCTTGCTTTGGCATTGGAATGAGATATCTCCGCTCATCGTAGATTGCCTCTCCCGGAGGGATCTTCAGCGTCTGCCCCCGCCAACCGTACAGCTGCCAGTTCCCCGCCCCCTCTGAGCTGGGGACAGGCACATGCTCAGCTAGTATCAGGATCACGGAGCCACGATGGAAGAGGCAGGCTATACCAAGGGAGGCTTCTGACCTTGCTGAGCAAGCACCCCGGGCAAAATGGGTGTGACGTTGCTGCTTTGGTTGATCTCTTTTTATTCCCCTGTCTTCAAGGAGCTCAGGTGGGCATACAGGCCACCCCTGCATTATCTGTACAACAACTCTGCGAGGTGGGTTAGGCTGAGGCCCCTTCTGCACACGCAGAATAATGCACTTTCCATCCACTTTCAGTGCACTTTGCAGCTGGATTTTATTGTGCAGAAGAGCAAAATCCCCTTGCAAACAATTGTGTAAGTGGATGGAAAGTGCGTTATTCTGCGTGTGCGGGAGGGGCCTGAGAGAGAGAAGAAGAAGAAGAGGAGGAGTTTGGATTTATATCCCCCCTTTCTCTCCTGCAGGAGACTCAAAGGGGCTTACAATCTCCTTGCCCTTCCCCCCTGTGAGGTAGGTGGGGCTGAGAGAGCTCCGAGAAGCTGTGACTAGCCCAAGGTCACCCAGCTGGCGTGTGTGGGAGTGCATCAGGCTAATCTGAATTCCCCAGATAAGCCTCCACAGCTCAGGCGGCAGAGCGGGGAATCAAACCCGGTTCCTCCAGATTAGATACACGAGCTCTTAACCTCCTACGGCACTGCTGCTCCTTTGGAGAGGTCCTCCAAAGAGTTTTGAAGGAGTGTGGGGCTTGAACCTGGGTCTTCTTAGGTCAAATCTGTCCCTCTAACCACTATGCCATACTGGTGGATGCCCAGCCAGTCCCGGGACCCTGGCAAATGTTGAGTTATGCATTCTCTTCCAGATTCCCGTCAGCTAAACTGATGGGACGATTCCAAAATATTCCAAGGCACAGGAGAACCTGTGTGTGCGGCTCAGGGGAAGTAGACTCAGTGTCACATATCTTACTGCATTGCAAGTTACATGAAGGTGAAAGGAAGCTGTTGATCCAACCATTGTTAACTCGTCATGTATATCCATTCACAGATAACTCAGATACGAATTCTGTAAGAATATTATTAGAAGATCGTGTTTCTGCCATTTCACAGAAGGTAGCTAAATTTTGTATATTGGTACACAACAAGCGTAGTTCCTTATTAAAACAAAGAGCCGCACTGTGTGATGAGGACTGTAATAATGCCTGAAGCTAATGTTATTTATTAATAGATTTTATAATGGATTTTAATTTATATTATATTTTTGTATAAGTGGAGTGCTATGTATTCACATGTACTCTGATTTTAAACTATTGGCTGGCCAAAAGGCCGTAATAATAAATATCTATCTATCTATCATTCTCTTCCAGAGATGCTATTTTCACAAGTGAGATGCCCGCTTTTTCAAGATCTCTTCCTTGACCTCTCATTTCCCAGCTGTAGTTCTGACCTTGCTTTTCCCGCCTGCATTGCTGAACCAAACCGATGCCTTCCCTTCAGTCCCCCAGACACGCTTCAATTATGCACCAGATATTTGATACCCTTGGAAATATTTGATAATGCCCTGTGAATTTTTTTTTGTAATGCATCCATAGATATCTGATGGAATATTTTGGTGTGATGTATTTTGCTAGATCAAATCAAGCCTGAACTCTTCCTAGAAGCTGACATGACCAGACTGAAGCTATCATACTTTGATCACATTATGAAAAGACTGGAGTCACCGGAAAAGAAAATAATGCTGGGAAGGCAGCTGGAAAAGAGGAGGACATCGGATGGATGGTCTCAATCAAGAGAGTCAAGGCCCTCAGTTTGCAAGACCTCAGCAAGGCTACTGACAGGACATTTTGAAGGTCATTTATTCAGAGGACTGCCATCAATCCGGGACTTAACACCCACACATTCTTGTATGTGATTCAGTTTGAATGTCAGCCTGCAAAGGAATATAGTATTTTGCCCCATTTGAGATGTACATGTTTTATACCGAGGCAGTCTTTTCATCCTCCTTGCTCAGAATTGCCTACTCTGACTGATCTTGGGCGGAATCATAGAGTCGGAAGAGACCCCAGGGGCCATCTAGTCCAGCCCCCTGCCATGCAGGATGACGCAATCAAAGCACTCCTGACAGAGGGCCATCCAGCCTCTCTTTAAAAACCTCCAAAGAAGGAGACTGCACCCCACTTCGAGGCAGTGCATCCCACTGTCAAACAGCCCTTACTGTCAGGAAGTTCTTCCCGATGTTTAGGTGGAATCTCTTTTCCTTCACCTTGAACCCATGGCTCCTAGAATATGGAACGTTCTAAAAGAGTTTGTCCATGTGATATGACTACGGTTGAAACACTTGACCATTCTTGTAGTAGTGCACCGCCGACCCAGCAGTGCCGTAGTAGAACGTTGGGACGCCAACGGACCTACGGCCTTGCCGGTCGCATCGCACCCCCACTCCTCATCCCCCCATGAGTCACGGGTCGTGAACTGTCTGGCTCAATCACCGGGCGCAGGGACAATGGTCTTGCCCCCAGGTGAGGATTAGGCTCAGGACGTCAGACAGCCTCCTCTCCTCCTCAAGATGAGCCAGATGAGATCATGCATCACATGATGATTCCCCCCCACCTCCCGCTCTCCCGGAACTCCCCCCAGTCCTCCCCTCCTACACTATAGAGTAACAATACAAAGGTGCCAGGAACTGGCAGACGGGAGACTCGCTATGAACACGGGACTCCTCCTGTCTCCTCCGCTGCTGGCGATTCCCACCAGATGTTATCTCCGCGTCTCGTCTCGTTCTTACGCTGTCCGCGTGGGTCGACTACACATTCTTGGTTTCTATGCCCTAAATACAATAAGATACGCATGAAATACATGAATTCCATTTTCTTGCAACGTTCTCAGTGGCATGAGTGTTATAAGATACTCAATCTCCTGAACAGCTCTGATGTGCTCTTTTGTGAAACTGTTGCAAATTTTATACTGGAAATTAGTAATTTTAACTGTATTTCATAACCTTGTTTTGTTTTGAAATTGTGTCCTGTTTTATATGCCAATAAAGGCTTTGTTGGGGGGACTCCTGGTCCTTGTCTCTGTAGCAGCAGAAAACAAGCTTGCTCCCTCCCCAACTTGATATCCCTTCAAATATCTAAACATGGCTATCATGTTACCCCCTAACCTTCTCTTCACCAAACTAAACACACCCAGCTCCCTAAGTCTCTCCTCGTAGGGTGTGGATTCCAGACCTTCTACCATTTTGGTTGCCCTCCTCCGGACCTGTCTCAACTTGTCAATCTCCTTCTTGGATTGTGGTGCCCAGAACTGGACACAGTATCCCAGGTGAAGTCTGACCAATGCAGAATAGAGTGCTTCGCCATTACTGCTTCCCAGGATGTGTAAAAGATCAATTTTTTGTTGGAAGTAACAATGTATAGCATGCAAAGGAACTGAGAAGGAGATCTAGCAGGGGACAGGCTAGAGAGGGCTGAGAGGTTGGAGACCAGCTAGAGAGGTTGGAGTCAGCTAGAGAGGTTGGAGTCAGCTAGAGAGGGCTAGAGAGGTTGGAGACCAGCTAGAGAGGTTGGAGTCAGCTAGAGAGGGCTAGAGAGGTTGGAGACCAGCTAGAGAGGGCTAGAGAGGTTGGAGTCAGCTAGAGAGGGCTAGAGAGGTTGGAGTCAGCTAGAGAGGGCTGAGAGGTTGGAGATCCTTCCATCCTTTCGTATCACCTCTTATCTGTCCTTAGACTGATCATCTCGGGTCAGATTCCCTCCTGGGAAGTCTCCTCTCCCTCCTTCCCTACCTAGCAAGGTAGATGGAGGCTCTCTCTGTCTCTCAGCTTTCCTATCTGAAATGTAGTTCCCTAATAAACATTTCACATTATCTTTAATCAGTGAGTCTGCCACTTCTCTGCATAATCAGTGCTCTGTCGACATTTTTTACTCTCCTGCTTTCAACAGCCGTCTGCAAGATGCCTGAACGGAACATACATGAAATAAGGAAGCTTTTTTCCCTTGCTGTTGGCTCCCAAGATCTGATAGCTAAAAGTTGCCAGAAGTAACAGCCATATATAGAGCTGTCCCGCTGCGGTCTATCTTTTCTGTCAATTACTTTCAGCCGTATTCCTCAGCCTGACTTCCTGTCAACACTGAAGTCTCCATGGCTTCCTGAAACTGAATTTCTGAGGAAACGACAATTCCTCAGTCACAACCAACTGACGGCAGCGGCTCCAGGACCACGATGAGCACGGTTGGCAAGGCCTTCATTTGCAAAACCAGCCCTGGTCCTTTTTGGGTGGTCTCCCACCCCAAGTGCTGGCTGTGAGTGATTCTGCTTGTGGGGTTGCCCATGTCCAAGTGGCGCGTGGGATCTCCTGCTACTGCAGTTGATCTCCAGGTGATCAAGATAAGTTCCCCTGGGGAGCGTGGCCGCTTTAGAGGTGGGACCGCGTGGCATTACACCCTGCTGAGGTCATTCCCTCCCAAGCCCCACCCTCTGGAGGTGTCACCCCTGAAATCTCCAGATATTTCCCAAACTAGAGCTGGCAACCTTACCTGCTTAGCTTCCAAGGTCTGAGGAGATCACGTTGGGTTAATGCTATTCAGGGTGCTCCAGTTGTCATGCCCCCGGAGACACCCTCACCATTTTCCTTATTTAAGCTTCAGTTGGATGCTTAGTTAGAATGGGTTTAGTTGCCTTTTGTACAGCATTCTGTGGGAGGGAACCTTAGTTAGACCCTGTCCCTTTAAGAAGCCCTCGAGAGCAGTGGTTCTCAATCTGGGGGTCGGGACCCCTTTGGGGGTAGAACGACCCTTTCACAGGTGTCGCCTAAGACTCTCTGCATCAGTGTTCTCCATCTGTAAAATGGATAAATGTTAGGGTTGGGGGTCACCACAACATGAGGAACTGTATTAAAGGGTTGCGGCATAAGGAAGGTTGAGAACCACTGCTCTAGAGGAAAAGCACTATAGCATTCTTATTAGTTAGCAGTTCCTGTTTTACAGTCTGTTTAGTTCAGGTATCTGGGGAAGGCTGGAGGCAGCAATATTTCAGACGTTTAAGGTGTTAAAGATCCATGGTATTTGAGCAATCAAGTTTTGTCAGAATTGCAAGGAAACAGAGTCCAAATAGAGGACACCGGGAGATCTCAGAAGCGGCAAAGCAGCGCAGATTTCCTTAGAAGCAGTTAAGGAAAAGTTGGTGCCTGCAAGTTCTTCAAACCATCTCCAAACATTTCCAGCATTGCAAGTATTGTTTATTTAGTCAGACTTCATGGGAGGAGTCACAGTCCTAAACTTTCAATATTATTAAACACTCTTTGAACTGTTGCTTATTGGTCTGTGGGTCTTACACTGTTCTGGCCAAGTGCCAGGCACCTGATTTTTAGTTTGCTTGGGGAACAGAACACCAGTAGCGCCTATCATCTCCTTAAGGGATTCTGATTGGCTCCAGGTGCAGAGATGCTGGTGAATTCCACACAGCATATGCAGTCATTATAAAGGAACCTGATTTCCTTTTTCCTGTTCGCATGTGTGCCTTTCATCCATTCAGGCAGCCATCGGAGCCCATGGAAACCATCCGGGTTGCTTTTGTGCCTTTGCATGGAGGCGCTTCTCTCTCTTTTTAAATTTCCTGCACACATGCATAGCTGCACAGGCATGCAGAAATGAAACCCTGCAGCCATGCTGATTGCCCCACGATCCGATCAGCCGCACCTGTGGAGCTGTGCATGTGAAACACAGAAAAGAAAAACGAAATGGGACCCCCCTGGAGCTGCTGGGCAATAATAATTGTGTTGCTGTAGATCAGGGGTAGGGAACCTGCGGCTCAAGAGCCGCATGCTGCTCTTCTGCCCTTGCACTGCGGCTCCACAAGCCAAGCCACCGGCCCCATCCTTGCCCGCCCTGCAGGCAGTAGGGCGGGCGCACCAACTGCCCGCAGCCGGCTGGGCCGTGCCATGGGCTTCCCCTCTCGCCTGCCCCGTTGGAGCGGGGTGGGCGCTTTCCTGGCGGCCGGCAAGGCCGAGCCGCTGGCCCCATCCTTGCCGCATCCATGCGCTTATCAGTATGAGCGGAGTAAAACGTTAAAAAACCCAATATATACAGTGTTATCTTTATTTTAAATGTCAAAAATTATTTGCGGCTCCAAGTGTTTTCTTTTCCCGTGGAAAACGGGTCCAAATGGCTCTCTGAGTGTTAAAGGTTCCCTACCCCTGCTGTAGATCTATACCAGTGATGGCGAACCTTTTCGAGACCGAGTGCCCAAATTGCAACCCAAAACCCACTTATTTATTGCAAAGTGCCAACACGGCAATTTAACCTGAATACTGAGGTTTTAGTTTAGAAAAAACGGTTGGCTCCGAGGCACGCGTTACTCAGGAGTAAGCTTAGTGATGCAACTGTGCAACGCTTCCAAAGGGTGAATCACGATCCTAGGAAGGTTTACTCAGAATCAAGTCCCATTGCCGGCAACCGAGCTTACTCCCAGGTAAAGGATCATGCCCAGGCCAGCCTAGATGTGTGTGTGTGTGGGGGGAGGGGGCGATTCCCCCCTCCCACATAGTGAACTCTGTGTGCGAGTGCCCACAGAGAGGGCTCTGAGTGCCACCTCTGGCACCCGTGCCATAGGTTCGCCACCACTGATCTATATGGCAGTCATGCTCTCTGTCATGGGGAGAAAATGTGCTCGGGGGACTTTTTTATGCTGTTGGGCGCTCAGAGACTCTGCCCACAACCTCTTGGGTGACCTGCATAGAATGGCGGGCAGGGGGATTCTCCCTGACAGTGGATGGCACAGAACCTGAAGTGAGCAGGTGGAAGGGAGGGAAATAAAGTGTCTCCTGTCTGCTGTGAGCAGCAGTGGCGTAGGAGGTTAAGAGCTCGTGTATCTAATCTGGAGGAACCGGGTTTGATTTCCCGCTCTGCCTCCTGAGCTGGGGAGGCTTATCTGGGGAATTCAGATTAGCCTGTGCACTCCCACACATGCCAGCTGGGTGACCTTGGGCTAGTCACAGCTTTTCGGAGCTCTCTCAGCCCCACCTACCTCACAGGGTGTTTGTTGTGAGGGGGGAAGGGCAAGGAGATTGTAAGCCCTTTTGAGTCTCCTATAGGAGAGAAAGGGGGGATATAAATCCAAACTCTTCTTCTTCTTCCAAGCTGGGATTCTGCAAACAGATTGCTGGTTTAGAGATTTTTTTAAAAAATCTTGGGTTGAAGGGAATGAAACAGGCCAAACTCATTTTGGGAATAGGACCTGTGTTCGACAGTGGAATTCACTGCCTCAGAGAGTCGCGGAGTCCCTTTCTTTGGAGGTTTTTAAAGAGAGGCTGGATGGCCATCTGTCAGGAGTGCTTTGATTGTGTGTTCCTGCATGGCAGGGGGTTGGACTGGATGGCCTTTGGGGTCTCTTCCAAATTTATTTATTTATTTATTTATACTTTGGGCTTCTAGACCGCCCCATCCCCGAGGGGCTCTATGAAGCCCCCCCCCATGGTTTATATAACTTCCTACACCCGCTATATTTGACCTGCGCAGAATCCACGTCTGTTCTTCCATTTTAGGTTAATTTGGGCACTTCTAACATTAATTGCAAAATCCGGGCATGCCTGCCTTGTCAGTTTTCATCTCCTTCTGCATATTTCAATCTTTCCTCTTTCTCTGCGGTGCAGACAGGCCTTTGCAAAACGCCGCCCAGGAGCCAATTCAATTTATTTATGATTGCATGCGGGTTTTTTTTTTTTAATGTGGTGTTTTACTGACACATATGCGTATGACGCTCCTCCGAAGCAGCTTCCCAGGTGCTCTTTTGCAGTGTTTTATCCATCTCAACGTGCACCTCAGTGTTGCAGAGGAAGTGAGAGATGTGAATAAGCAGGCAAGCTACACACGCTCCAATTTTGGAATTATTTTTGTGGTGCGTGCAGGGCTGCGTCCCAAATTTGGGCATGAAAAATGTAATCGTGGAGGATTCCTAGCACATTGGTTCCACTTCAGAAAAGTGTGTGTGTGTGGGGGGGGGGGGGGAGACCAGATGAAACTCCAAAACCAGGGGAGGAATTAGAATGAGGAGAAGCATTTCTGAACATCCAATGTGACTGACTAGTTCTTTACAACTGGCTATCTACTTCCCAGCACAAAAGGAAAATCCAGCGCGAGCAAGCAGCGAGAGATTTGTCCACGCCAACAGTTTTCTGGCTGCTATTGAAGCAAGTCCCTAATCTTTCTATTCTTTGCTCTCTCTTTCTCTCTCTTTCCCCTCCTGTATTCCTAACCCTGGCGGGATTTAATCCTCTCTCCTTCAAAATATTTAGCATCAGATGCCCTGCCGAGGCAGGGAAATATTTTACATGAAAAAAAATGCTGTCTTTTGGCACGGGCAGCAGGTATTCAAGCCAGCATCCCAAACATTCAATGCCTCTCTCCTATTACCCTCACAAAAGAGTTCTTTACTTCACTCCAGAATACATTATTAAAAACTAATCCCGACTGAGGCCTGGACTAAGATTCCTTCACTGAAGCAATCTCTTTTTTAAAATACACACACGTTTTTAACGGCGCTAAAAGCACTGGATGCATTTTGACAGCTGAGAGACAGAATCTTTCGCAGAGATGCCCAGCGGGGATTGGATGTTATTCCTCTCAGCCACTTGTGCGCGTGTTTGGTTGCTAAACTCAGCAGTGTTTGGCAAAGCTCTTCTTGTCGACCAGGAGTATTTAGGCCACATTGGGGGATTCAACCATGCTGAATTTTGGCATGTGGAGGGATGGAACCATGTCGACTGGATGTGAAGCTCCCAACTGAACTTTTGGGCAAATATTTCAGTCCTCTGTCCCCAAACCAGAAATCTGCTGCAAGTGGAGGTTGTAAGCCAGGGGTGTAACGAGGCAGCCCTGGGCAAACTGTAGCCCTGGGCAAAACCACAGGAGTTGGATGCATGTAGGTGGCCACTCCACCACGACCAATTTTTTTTGCACCAGGACATTGGTGCCTGCAGGGGGTGCATTTTTAGACATATCAGCACCACAATTTCAGCACATCATCAGGAGACTGTCCTTATGCTACTCCACAAGTATGGTGAGGTTTGGTTCAAGGAGTCCAAAGTTATGGACTCCCAAAGGGGGTGCCCCATCCCCCATTCTTTGCTAAGGAGATGGGGGCTACCCTTTGAGGGTCCATAACTTTGGACCCCCTGAACCAAACTGCACCAAACTTTGGGGGTACCATAAGGACAGTTTCCAGATGATACCCTAAAATTTTGGTGCCGATACATCCAAAAATGCACCCCCTTCAGGAACATCTTAGAAATTTGCCCAAGAATCTTTGTTCTGCATTGAGTTTTCTGCATTGCTGTCAATGGGGGTTGCAGGCTGTGGGGGGGGGGACATTTCTGAAGGCACAGTCTCAAAACTTTAAGAGTCTCATCAGGAGACTGCCCTAATGATACCCCCCAAGTTTGGTGCAGTTTGGTTCAGGGGGGCCAAAGTTATGTGCACTGGGTGGCTGCTGCCCGAGGGGGAGGCACAGAGGAGGCAGAAATGCTAGAGTGGTGCACGTGGGACTTGCGGGAGGCTAGAGCAGACTGGCCCCTGCTCGAACGGGTGTGGCGGAGGAAGAGGGAGCCAACCGGTTTTTTCTAAACTAAAACCTCAGCATTCAGGTTAAATTGTGAGGTTGGCACTTTGCGATAAATAAGGGGGGTTTGGGTTGCAATTTGGGCACTCGGTCTCGAAAAGGTTTGCCATCACTGCTCTAAATCATCACCACAACGAAAAGAGATTGATTCGGGGTCTTTTGCCTGCACAGCAGCTCCCTTCTGCAAGGAGGTGGGACGCAACCGTCAAAAGCGAATCTCCACAATGGAGAAAGGGAGCCGTTTCCAGAAGTCATGTCGTCGCGCTTGGTAACTTTATAGTTCAGCTGGGACGTTACCCAGGCCAGCTTTGATGGCCTCCTTAACTCATTTATTGCTTTCGTTTAAACGGGTAAATTCAAGAGTTGCCAAGGCTGTTTGACTCCCCTCCTCCTCCCTCCTCCCTGGAGGAATCTCCCTCCAGATGTGCGCAGCTGAGTCAGCTGGCTGTCCAAGGCCACTGCGTTACCGGCGATCTCTGGGCTGCGAATGAAATTGAGCGCCGTGTGCGTGGCTGCCCTTTACCTGAACCAGGCCGTCTCCGCCAAGGAGTTGCTACATTACCCAATTAGCTACCTGCTCCGTTAGCTGGGGGTTTCGTCTCCCCAAGGTCCAACTTTCCCAGCTGCTTCCATTTATTCCATTTTTTAAAAAGGTGAGCAGATGGCTGGTGTTGATGGATTGAAAGTCAATCTGTTTAGACAGGGTATCAAACAGCTCCTTCCCTACAGACATCTGAATAAGAGCCGTGGCTCAGGACCAGCCTTGGAAAGGAATCTTGAAACCTGTCTAAGAACTTCTCCACTGGAGCACCGAGGAAGCCTGAACCCAGTTCCCCTTGAACATGAATGCCCCAGCCCTGCGCCATTTTGACCTGCCCAGTTCTCCAATCATAGAGGTTCCAACATATCGTTTTCCACTGGACGACTGGCAGCAGGTGCAACCTCTATCTGTGGGTTCTGTGGGGCAGAAGTTGGAATGAGTTTGCAACAACAATTTTTTAAAAAATGGTTTACTTTCTTAACATATAACATCAACATTTAACATCACACTTCAAGGTCCTGTTCAGGTTGCATTTTCAAGTCCTCCTAGTTACAGTCTTCTGATCTTGCCAAGTCCAATTCTTCCTTGCCAGTGGGTCGGCTCCTGTAGCCTCCAACGGCTTGATGAACAGGCTCCAACATGATGACCGTTTCCAGGAGAACTCTCACCCACTTGACAACCACATAAAGAAACCCTGAAACAATAAACTCCAACATTTACAACATAGCAAAAATAAACAACTACCTTTCTAGTAGTTCCCAACAACATTGCAGTTACCTTAACAAGGTGTTCAGGGCTTATACAAACCAAGGTCCAAGTCTGGTAGCCTCGTCTCCTCCAAACTACATGAGCTCTGCAGCCTCTTGCTGCTTTGCGTCTCCACCCCTTACTGGGTCAACCCATTCTGAGCATGGGGGTTACACAGGCAGTGATGTAGGTATAGATTTTTTATGGGGTGGGTTCAGTGGGGGGCAGCAAAAGGGAAGCCACCCACGCCACAATTCTGGTCAGGTGGGGGTGCAAAATTGCCCCCCATGTGACCAGGAAGATGGCAGGGGGGTGGAGCTGGGCGCCCTTGATCCTTCCCATGCCAATGATGACTCGTAGTCTTTGAGCACCCTCAACCCTGCCCATGTATGTCATCATGAGGGCGCCTGGCTCTGCCCCCCCCTCCCGTCTTCCTGGTCATGTCTCCAGGCGGGGCCCAGCGGGGGTGGAGCCCCACCCTGTCCTCAGGTGGGCCCCCCCTGGAGACAATGGAGGAGGTTTGAACCTGTGAACCCATCCCTTACCTACGCCCTTGGCAGCAGGCAATATCCAATCCCCATCCTAAATCCCCTGCCCTTGATAGTTTCAGGGGCGGGAATGGTGGTGCTCTAGGAATTTCCCCTAGGCTCTGTGGTCATCACCATAGAAATTAGGGAAAGTTCCTGAAGTTCCTGAAGTTCCTGATGCCACTTCCTCCTGAAACTCCACCCTCCCCAACCACTTCCCCCCACATCTCCTGACATTTGGTGGGATAGGGCTAGGAAACCTAGTGTAACCCCCATGCTCAGAATGGGTTGGCCCAGAAAGGGGTGGAGACTCAAAGCAGCAGAAGGCTGCAGAGCTCATGTAGTTTGGAGGAGACAAGTCTACCACACTCGGACCTTGGTTTGTATAAGCCCTTAACACCTTGTTAAGAGTTTCTTTTTGTGGTTGTCATGGGTGAGAGTTCTCCTGGAAACCTTCATCATGTTGAATCCTGTTCACCAAGCCCTTGGAGTCTTCAGGAGCCAACCCACTTGCAAAGAAGAATTGGACTTGGCAGTATCAGAAGACTGTAATTAGAAGGATTTGAAATGAAACCTGAACAGGACCTTGAAATGTGATGTTAAATGTTGATGTTTGATGTTAATATGTTAAGAAAGGAAACCATTTTGTTTTTTAAAATTTGTTGTTGCAAACCCATTCCAAGTTCTGCCCCACAGGACCCACAGATAGAGGTTACACTAGCAGAGGCTAAAGACCAAAAGTTACTGTTCAAATGCAGGGATGAGCGTATTTCCGTTGTTCTAACCCAGGGGTCCCCAAACTACGGCCCGGGGGCCAAATGTGGCTCCCTGAAGGCATTTATCCGGCCCGCCAGGCATGGCGGCAATGGCTCCATTCATGTGCAGTGGGGGCTCGAGGGAGAGGAGGAACCGGCCCCAACGGCTGTTGATTGCAGTTACATGATGGCACCCCCAAATCTCCATGCATTTTCTGACCCAGAGTTGGAAACCTTACACGTGGCAACTCCTGCTCTGCCCTTCCCTCTCAGCTACTCCATGTGTTGCTCTCAGACTTTCTGTTCCGCCTCACTCCCATTGGCATCAGCCAGGCTGGCCCGAATCGCTCGCTTCAGCTGCTAGGAGGAAAAGAACCCAGGAAGATACCTGGATCCCAAGGTTAGATGGAATGCTTCATTGGGAAAGTTCTGCTTTTTTTTTTTTTTTACAGGGGAAGGTATTCCACAGCCTCCCCAACAATATTTGGAGCCCACCCTGTACTTGACGTACTTTGGTTACTGTTCTAAAAATAGACCATGACAGAAAGGCTGAAAGGTGAAATCAAACATTTTACAATCATTTGTGCATAGGAATTTGTTCATAGTTTTTTTTAGTCCGGCCCTCCAACAGTCTGAGGGACAGTGAACTGGCCCCCTGTTTAAAAAGTTTGGGGACCCCTGCTCTAACCCTTTGCTGTTTTGGAATTTTTCTGTTTCTCTGTCCTGCTTTCTACTCCTTCAGGATTCTGATGTAAGTTGGAGACTCTCTACACTTGATTCCAGAACCGGAGGATGCGTCGTTGGCCACAGTTATTAGCTTCCTGGTGCAATGGGCTCTGGTCCAGGGGAATTTCCGTGGAAGCAAAACCTGCTTGCCTTTAAGGTGCCGCCCACCTTGCTTCCACTCCTCTCCCTTGCAGGCCCACTCCAATGGATGTCATTGATATGCATCGATAAAACATTGTCAGAAAGCATGCAGGAAGTCCCAAATTCAGTCCCCAGCATCTCCCGTTGAGCTCTGCCTGAGCCCCCCGAGGGCAGACAATAATAACCTTAATGGACCGGTTGGTAGCAGCTTCATATGTGTTCAAAACTGCTGATGATTGAGGACGTGTCCATCTTCCCCTTCCTCCAAGGTATCCAACATAATTCTTGGGAATGAGAAGCTGAGTGTTCGTCAGCTTCTTCCTTTGGGGTGTGGGGGAGATTTGCGTGTGTGCACTTTGCTCACAGTCAGCAACAACAAAGAATCTTTATTGGCATAACAACATTATATACACAGATCCACTTAACCAAGTAGAGGGAAACTAAAATAAATGTACAGGTAGAGAAGGCTGATGTTCAGGATTTGCTCCTAAAGTGCTGTTTTATATACAAATCCAAAAATTTGGTGACTGCATCGTTTGCATCACTACTGGGGCTGTCCAACGGAAAGGTAATCTTTTACAAGTCGGATGCATACTCTTTTTTGAGTAGCAGAGGTGACAAGTATTTGACTCTGGGTCCTGTGTAAAGTGGACAATAAAGTAAAATATGGTCTATAGAGTCAACACAATTCCCCATTGCATATGCGTATGGGCCTTAAGTGATGCAAAAGAGGTTTGAGCCGTAATCCCCCTGTTGATACGGCTGATGGAAGGGCATTGCACCGGGCAGACCAACATATCATTGCTCCTCACGGAGCCTGGGCACGGTTATCTGGTGCAGGTATCGAGCCCCCTTATGACCAACGTAGGTGATACCTAGAGCTAAAGGAGAACAAGTCCTGGAAGCCTTTTCGAGTAGGATCTGATGTTCCTGGTCAAATAGCCTTCTCTTCAGAAGTTGGAAAGTCTCTTTAGATGGTAGCATGGCCAGATAATCCAAAGAATAGCCTCATTTGTTATTTTTTGTTTCTATAATGCCCCACCCATTCCGAGTTACAAGAAGTCTTGAGGGCTTTATATGACAAGGAGGCTGCATCAGATGCGCAGCCAAAATTGGAGCGTGGCAAGCCATGCTCTTGTCTCTAAGAGATGTCGCCCAGTTTCGAGGCACAGGGTGGCGTAAGGCACGCAGTGAGGCATGCCCAGAAGTTTAAATAAAAAAGCGAGATTATACTCGCTCAGCTGCTCACAGTCACACTGCATCATGGGCTCTGGCAGCCGCACAGCGGGACTCGGCGGTTTTTGCACCAGTCTGCCTCCAGGCAGTGGCTCGGTCTCCAAGGGTTAAAACTGTCCTGGAATAAAGGCACTGTGCAGGTCCAGTCCGCTGGTCGCCTGGTGCCGAGAAACAATTGAGCTGTTCTCCAAGGAACAGTCAAAGAATTCGTTTGGAGGAAGTCAGCTCACGGCCGTGGGGCTGTTGTGCGCTGGTGGGAGCCCAGATTCCAACCCTGGAGGACTGGCGGCAGCCCAGCGAAAAGAAAACCTCCCAAGTCCCATCCAGGCTGGTCGAAGTACCCAACATTACAATTTCTATTGAAAAAGGAATGCTGAAGGACAGGGCCACCCACTCCCCCCCCCTCCTCGAGCTCACACGGCCAAGGTCCCCCACCCGCTGGCCGGGCGTTCCTGCCGCATCTCATTCGCTTTTGCATCCAAAGCAAGTCTTTTGTGACATTTTCCTGGACGGCCTTTTGGCCCAGGGCCTGCGTGTTTCAAAACAAGCGCTGCTTTGCATCGAGACACTTTGAGATGCTGCCATTCAGCTTGGAATTTAAAAAAAGGGAGATTTGCAAACGGGAAGGGGCAGGAATGTCGGGGCGCAAGTGCTGAGCTGCGGAATTGGCTCCAGCGAGGGCTCTGCCAGCCAGGGCTGCTCTTTGCTCAAAAGCCGCCCCTTTTCTGGCCTGCAAAGTCTGATGAGGCCCAGTCGGATCATTTCTGCTCTGTGGCGACACAAAAGGAAGGATCTGGCTGCTTCAAACCGCTTGCTGGAAGAGATGGGAATGGCAGCCCAAAGAAAAGGGGAAAGAAAGGGAGAAGTCGCCCGGCCCTCACTCACAAAACCCACTGTGGGTTTATCGCTGAAAACGTGGCATTTTCCCATGATCTAGTTCTGGCCTCTGCTGACTGGCACAATAGCCAAGAGTAACCGTGAACTTCCCATCCACCTCCCCCCCCCCAAAAAAAAATTCAGTTTAGCTTCTCAAATCAAACGTACTCTGCCTGATTTCCGAGCTGCTTTTCTTTGTCCTCGTGCAGAACGTCGCTCGTCAAAATCATGGTTTTCTCAAGACTTCAATGGGGCATCTACAAATCAGACTGCAAACGATAGTGTGCATAGTAATGACCCAGAGTATCAGGAGCACCTGGCTGGAGACCCTGTGAAACAGGAGGCTGCACCAGATGCTGTTGCCCACAGCCAGGGGTAACTAGAAAGTGATTTCAGAGTGATTTCAGCTTTGGCAGCAGTGAGTGGATGCAGAGGCAGGCTGCCTTCAGAGCAGAGGTTCTTTATTGTGATTTCAAGCTCTTTCTAGGCCAGACTGCCCAGTACAGAATGAAACACAGCCCTTTTTATACAGTTTTTCACCCAATCAGAGGAGGAAGGGGGCAGTCCCCTGCCACATAATACAATCTAAAACAAAGAGGAGGAAGACAGTCTTTTGTTTTTGCTGATGGGATAAAGTCCCAAAAGAAAAGGCTGCCAATGAATCTTGAGATCCTAGAAGTGGAAAATTCAATAGTCCAATGGGTCTTGAGATCCTAGAATTGGAAACTTCAATAGTCCAATGAGCTTCTGGATCCTGAGAATAAAACTTCAAACAGTCCAATAGCAAAACAGGGTGACATCCTTTGTTAGTCAAAAGGTCCTTTTGTTGGTGAAGATGGGATTACCTGGGTGTTGGTCCAAACTGAATTCCAGGACTAACTTCCTTGTCCCTTAATATCAACCTTTCTGGCCACTGCTTTGGCCATCAGACACAAATTTCAAAAATAACATTTCTAAACTTAAACGTTAGGGAAACCTTAAAGGATAAACACATGTACTTATACTTATGGGCAAGACTTTACAGATACTTATTGGCATGGCTTTCTTAAATCTAACAATAACAAAACCTTAAACTAACTGAAGAATTTAACTAAACTAATATCCTAAAACTTCGCAAGTACACTGCTAAATTCAACTTAAAAGGGGCTTTTAATACATCCTAGAAAGGCATAAACAAGAGGGAAACCATATAGCATTGGCACAAACATACATATGCGTTCTCTGTGAACCTTATGGAGGCTTCTGAACCACACAAGTCTCCGTGTCCAGGCATGGAGCCAGTGTAGCTAGGCAACCTGACTTCAGGAAAATATTTTGTTTATTTTCCTGTCGGTAACAGTGCTATTACCTGGGAGCATCGCTCTGACATGCTTGTTCCAAAGAATTTAATGACTGCTGCAAAAACAGAGTTTGAGCCGGTCTGCAAGAAGAAAACTCTGGTGCAAAGAAAATTTATTGGGGAAACAAAGTCTTTTTATTTTCACGTTAAGTGGTCTGAATTGTTAGAAAATAGAGACTCATTTTGAATTGATACAGAATGGAAGATTGTTATTAATCAGACACAACAGTTGTTATAATATATTGTGGTTTTTTTAAAACAATGTAAAGATGTCCTTAAAAGAAGAAGAAGAAGAGTTTGGATTTATATCCCCCCCCCTTTCTCTCCTGCAGGAGACTCAAAGGGGCTGCCAATCTCCTTTCCCTTCCCCCTCACAACAAACACCCTGTGAGGTGGGTGGGGCTGAGAGAGCTCCGAGAAGCTGTGACTAGCCCAAGGTCACCCAACTGGCGTGTGTGGGAGTGCCCAGGCTAATCTGAATTCCCCAGATAAGCCTCCACAGCTCAGGCGGCAGAGCGGGGAATCAAACCCGGTTCTTCCAGATTAGATACATGAGCTCTTAACCTCCTACGCCACTGCTGCTCCTTTAGCGCTGAGAGCTCTGTTAGCACCCACTGGCTGTGACAGTTAAATGGAACTCCCATGTTCAGCAGCAGTTTACTGCTGAATATCAGCAGCTCACAAGATATAGCAGGAGGCAGCTATGGCCTCCCTGCCACTCTTATGGGTCTCTGGGAGGTCACTGTGAGAAACAGGAGGTTGGGCCAGCTAAACCCTTGAGCTCATCTTACCTTCTTGCAATTGGCAGGCCCAGTTGCAAAGCAAATGCAATATTATCTTGCGGTTAGTGAGTTGGACCAGGACCTGGAAGAACCAGGTTCTGACCCCCAGTCTGGGGACTTGCTGGGTGACCAAGAGCCAATCATTAAGCAGCCCGTCCTACCTGACAGACTTGTTGTGAAGATAAAAAGGAGAAGAGAAAGATGTCAGCTGCTTTACATTCCTGCGGTGGGGGAAATACGGGTTATACATGAAGTAGAATAAACAAAGCCAATAAAACCGTGAAACGGAGAGAGATGAAGCCGCTGATAAAAATTCATGTGTGTATAAAGAGACGTAGGGGATATTTGTTCATCCCCTCTGAAATAAAAACCGATAAATAAGACTTATTCGATTCTCAGGGAAAGAATACGACCCAGGAAAAGGGCCTGTTACCGTTTCCGTCACCGGCTGAAAAAGGCACAAACGCAGCCGCTGGAAGTTTGGCCGGGACCGTGTCCTTTTTTTCGCTTCTGAGGCCTTCCTCTTCCTCAAATACATTCCAGACCCAAGTTGGACAAAGGCTCACGGACGGTGAACATACCTGGGCCACAAGGTTACGGTTTAATGAGAGAAATGGAAGACTTCAAGGGGTCTTTGAAGACCTGGCTTGAAAGAGGGCCTGTCCCTGGAGACCCTTGAAGGTGACCCCGAAGCCGTCCATGAAAGCAGGACCCAGCTACCAGGTGAGAAACGGAGCTGACATTTCACCCCATCCTTCTCAAACAGGCGTGTGACCTCCTTCTGCCCTTCAACCCCAGGGGGGTCATCTGTGGGAATAAAAATAGAGGCCTTTGTGCCCAGGGATCTGAGACTCTCCCAGCTGACTCTCCAGTGGCCGCCTTTTTACGCTCTTTCCAACGCTGGCTTCGTAAGAGCTTGCAAGCGTCCAGCCCCGTTCCCCCGAATGTCTTGGCATCACAACCCAGGGGAGTCCTGGAGATTGTGGCACCAAAGATTCCCTTCTCGGAACTCGGACTTCCTTTAGAGCAGAGGCAATTAGCGCAGGCAAATTCTCATCCCAGGCAGACAATACCGGCTGCTCCTTCTCAGGGCTCTGACCTTGTGCAGCCTGCGAAGGACTGGTGATTTGGGGAACGTTTTCGCTTTTAGGGATGCGATTGGGAAGGGAGTGCTTAGCTGGGGCAGACAGACTGTATGGCTGTGGTGGCGAACCTTTGGTGCCCCAGATGTTCATGGACTACAATTCCCATCAGCCCCTGCCAGCATGCCCAATTGGCCATGCTGGCAGGGGCTGATGGGAATTGTAGTCCATAACATCTGGAGTGCCAAAGGTTCGCCACCACGGCTGTAGGGGAATGCCAGATTTGGCAAACAACAACAACAACAACCAACGCCAGGCTTTCTATTCATCCAAAATTCCAGTCTGTTCTCCCTCTTTTGCTTTCTTTGGGCATTCCTTCCTAAGTATGGAGTTATAGCCGCACTACTCTAGTAGCATTTTACCGGGAAGCTGCCCACTGGCCGGGCATTTATGTTAGCCAGATCAACAGTCTCCTCTCAGCCTCTACCATGGAAGGTATCACTCACCCAAACAACAAAGACACTATTGCTGTGGTTCCATTGACTCTCTTTACCCATGTCCTCCTAGAGTGTCAAATAAATGCAGATGCCCTAGATTAATTCACCCTATTAGTGGCGCAGGAAAAAATTCTAACCCTACTGCTGCTACACGCTTCTTCTTGGAGATTACAATGCTCATACAACACGTATGGTAGCTCTATACCTGACAACCATTTTAAAGTGCTAATTTATTCCTATTTTATTACTTTTAACTGTATTTTTAAAATATATATATATCCCAGGCAGACAATATATATAACAACAACAACCACCCACACTTCTTTTGGAGCGTACCAGTTCATACTCTGATACAATAAACCTGATTTCTGCAAATCTGAGTCTGGTTATTGGGAGGAGGTTGATGGACACGACAGCAAGGGAAGCAATGATTCTTCTCCTTCTTCTGTGACCCATTCTCTGGTACTCAGAGATAGACTGCTTCCAAATGTGGAAGTTCCATTTAGCTGCTGTGGCTTAGAAACAAAGGCTCATTCCGCACACGCAAAATAATGCACTTTCAAGCTGCTTTCACAACTGTTTTTGCCATTCCGCACAGCTTCAAAGAGCCCTGAAAGCAGCTTGAAAGTCACATTATTCTGCGTGTGCGGAATGAGCCTTAGCTGTTGTAAGAATTTATGAATAGCTCTGCTGGCTCAGACCCATGCTCCATCTAGTTGAGCGTCTCTTTAACTGTCCCAGGTAATAAATACCCTGTTTCCCCAAATATAAGACATCCCCGGAAAATAAGACGTCGTAGAGGTTTTGCTGAAGTGTGAAATATAAGGCATTCCCCAAAAAGCAAGACGTAGCAAACTTTTTGTTTGGAAGCATGCCCGACGAACAGAACACAGAAAAATAAGACATCCCCTGAAAATAAGACATAGCGCATCTTTGGGAGAAAAAATTAATATAAGACACTGTCTTATTTTTGGGGAAACACGGTATTCACTATTGCCCTTGAATTTATCAAGTCCCATTTTGAAAGACACCTAAGCCTGCAGCCATCTCTATATATGTGAGCTGAAACCATTCCTACGAGTTCCTTTCCCTCCCCCCGGCCACACACACCTTTCCAAAGAGGGGAAGCAACCTGCTCTGAGGGATGGATCTTAGGAAATTTGGGGATGATAAGAAATTTTGCTTTCTGCAGAAGATGTGATAATTGTACATTTTGTGGCACTCCTGAACTCAATCAGAAGACCAGGTAGAAGGCAGCAAGTTTGGATTTATACACTGCCAGCATGCTGTAGTGGTTAAGAGCAGGAGCAGCAGTGGCATAGTGGTTAAGAGCAGGTACATTCTAATCTGGAGGAACCGGGCTTGATTCCTCGCTTGAGCTGTGGAGGCTTATCTGGGGAATTCAGATTAGCCTATATACTCCCACACACGCCAGTTGGGTGACCATGGGCTAGTCACAGCTCTTTGGAGCTCTCTCAGCCCCACCTACCTCTCAGGGTGTTTGTTGTGAGTGGGGAAGGGCAAGGAGATTGTAATCCCCTTTGAGTCTCCCACAGGAGAGAAAGGGGGGATATAAATCCAAACTCTTCTTCTTCTTTTTCTAATCTGGAGAACTGGGTTTGATTCCCCGCTCTGCCACTTGAGCTGTGGAGGCTTATTTGGTGAACCAGATTAGCTTGTGCGCTCCAGAATATGCCAGCTGGGTGACCTTGGGCTAGTCACAATTCTTCGGAGGTCTCTCAGCCCCACCCACCTCACAGGGTGTTTGCTTTGGGGGGAAGGGAAAGGAGATTGTAAGCCCCTTTGAGTCTCCTTACAGGAGAGAAAGGGGGGATATAAATCCAAACTACTCCTGCTCCTGCTCTTCTTCTTCTTCTTCTTCTTCTTCTTCTTCTTCTTCTTCTTCTTCTTCTTCTTCTTCTTCTTCTTCTTCTTCTTCTTCTTCTTCTTCTTCTCCTCCTCCTCCTCCTCCTCCTCCTCCTCCTCCTCCCCACCTGCTGTAAGGAGACTCAAGGCAGCTTACAAACTGCTTTCCCTTCCTCTCCCCACAACAAATACCTTGTGAGGTAGGTGAAGCTGAGAGAGTTCTGAGAGAACTATGATTAGCCTAAGGTCACCCAGCAGGAATGTAGGAGCCGGGAAGCAAATCTGGTTCAACAGATAAGAGTCTGCCACTCATGTGGAGGAGTGGGGAATCAAACCTGGTTCTCCAGATTACAGTCCGCTTGCTCTTAACCACTATACCCTGCCGGTACATGACAGCTCCCATCACCCCATCGATTCAGTAAGATCTGAGCAGGCTAGCACATGAGCCAATGTGGTATAGTTATTAGATTGTTGGACTAGAAGCAGGTTCGAATCCCCACTCTGCCACAGGAGCTTGCTGAGTCACCTTCGGCCTGCCCCTGTTGCCCTCACCCACCTCACAGGGTCGTTGAGAGGTTAACGGAGGAAGGAAAGACAATGTTGTCATCCCCTTTGGTTCCGCACTGGAAGGAAAAGTAAAGGGCAAATAATAAATAAAATGTGACAAGTATCGTCGATCGCCCGCATGACAGTGAACGAGGCACAGCGTGCAGGCACGAAACCATTAAGAAGGCATCTTGTTTTACATCACGAGCAAATGATCAATGCGGTCGTGCCGGCCTTCAAATTAGACCGGCCCTGAGAACAGGGTATGCTGGATTTTGGAGCATGCTGATTGCAAGGATTGGAAGAAGAAGAAGAAGAAGAAGAAGAAGAAGAAGAAGAAGAAGAAGAAGAAGAAGAAGAGGAGGAGGAGGAGGAGGAGGAGGAGGAGGAGGAGGAGGAGGAGGAGGAGGGGGGGGCACGGGTGAAGACCGACATAGTTTTTAATGTGCTAGCAAAAGAAGAAGAAGAAGAGTTTGGATTTATATCCCCCCCTTTCTCTCCTGCAGGAGACTCAAAGGGGCTTACAATCTCCTTGCCCTTCCCCCCTCACAACAAACACCCTGTGAGGTGGGTGGGGCTGAGGAGGAGTCTCGGTGAAGCTGTGATTCAGCCCAAGGTCACCCAGCTGGCGTGTGTGGGAGTGCACAGGCTAATCTGAATTCCCCAGATAAGCCTCCACAGCTCAGGCGGCAGAGCTGGGAATCAAACCTGGTTCCTCCAGATTAGATACACGAGCTCTTAACCTCCTACGCCACTGCTGCTCCTGCTCCTGGAGCGTCCCTTGTTGGAACATCTGTGGGGATGGCAAGGATATGTTGGCATGTTGCCAGCATTTGACTTCCGTCCTCTGCACAGAATCAT
The DNA here is from genome assembly GCF_021028975.2 of Sphaerodactylus townsendi. NCBI lineage: Eukaryota > Metazoa > Chordata > Lepidosauria > Squamata > Sphaerodactylidae > Sphaerodactylus > Sphaerodactylus townsendi. The sequence continues at coordinate 2,262,460 of NC_059429.1, forward strand.
ACAGTCCCATGGGGAGGCATCCATTTTTTAAAAATCACCTTTTAAAATAATGACTTACAGACAAAAGATGCAAAGGGGAAGTTCTCCCCAGATGACAACAGCTTGTTGTGTGAGAGGTAAAACACACCGGCCCAATGTCCCCGCAGAAAAGGAACACTTGATTATGCAGCCAGCTGACTCCTCCGGAGAGCCGTGCCACTAGAAAACCTGCACCTCCGGCTGTGCCTGTCCTCTGGGCACAATTAAGAGTCTTTGTGGAGCTTGGGGGATTCTCCGTGTGCTTGCTGAGAATGTCGGGCGCTCCTGCTTAAATAGTCCCCGTGGGGCACTTCTCACAGGAAGCGAGGAAGAACCGAAATGAAGGGATGTCATGTCGAAGAGGGAGCAAGCTTGCTTTCTTCATGACTAGGACATGGAGTCATGGATTCAAGGTGCAGGAAAGGAGATTCCTCCTAAACCAGTGTTGGCAAACCTATGGCACGGGTGCCAGAGGTGGCACTCAGAGCCCTCTCTGTGGGCACGTGCAAACAAAATCCCCCCCCCCCCCCACATCTTAGGGCTGGCCTGGGCCGCTGGGCCTCGATTTCATTAGCATTCAACCTAAGACCCACTTTTGGGGAAGCAGTGTAGGCTTACCCTGTTAAGCCGCCGTTAAACCCCACTGATTTTCATGCGAAGAACTGAAGCGCGATCCTTTACCTGGGAGTGAGCTCGGTTGCTGGCAATGGGGCTTGCTTCTGAGTAAATCCTCCTTGGGTTGTGATTCACCTGTTGGAAGAGTTGCACCGTTGCTTCAAAGCAAAGCCACCAACTACCATCAAGCTTACTCCCAAGTAACGCACGCCTCAGAGCCAACCGTTTTTTCTAAACTAAAACCTCAGTATTCAGGTTAAATTGTCGTGTTGGCACTTTATTATTATTAATTATTATTATTTATTAGATTTAATATACCGCCCTATCCCCGAGGGGTGGTATATTTGCGATAAATAAGTGGGTTTGGGGTTGCAATTTGGGCACTTGGTCTCGAAAAGGTTCGCCACCACTGTCCTAAACATTAGGAAGTACTTTCTGACTGTCAGGGCTGTTCAGCAGTGGGATTCTCACAATACTAGAACCAGGGGGCATTCATTGAAAATGCTGGGGGGAAGAATTAGGACTAAGAAAAGGAAACACTTCTTCTACGCAACATACGTGATTGGTGTTTGAATATGCTGCCACAGGAGGTGGTGATGCGCCACTAACCTGGATAGAAGGCTTTAAAAAGGGCTTGGACAGATTTTATGGAGGAGAAGTCGATTCTGGCTACCAATCTTGATCCTCCTTGATCTCAGATTGCAAAATTGCCTCTAGCAGACTCAGGGTGTGCCTCGAGCAGCAGCAACAGAAGGCCATTGCTTCTACATCCCGCACTGGTGAGCTCCCAAAGGCACTCTGGTGGGCTACTTCTCGCAGTAAAGTAGCAGAATGCTGGACTAGATGGACTCTGGTCTGATCCAACAGGCTAGTTCTTATGTTCTTATGTTCTTATTCACTGCCTCAGAGCGTGGTGGGGTCTCCTCCTTTGGAGGTTTTTAAACAGAGTCTGGATGAACATATGTCGGGAGTGCTTTGATTGTGTGTTCCTGCATTGCAGGGGGTTGGACTGGATGGCCCTTGAGGGTCTCTTCCAACTCTATGATTCTGTTATTCTCTTCCTTGCCCTCACTAGCCTCCAGTGGTGTCATCAGCAATGCAAAATCAAGGCATCTCATTTTTAACAAGCTCTTTCCAACTTCTGCTTATAACCAACCCCCCCCCCCCCCCAAGTCATGTTCTTTAACTGTGAGCGTTCACTCGTGGTGGCTCCGCAGCCAGCTGCCTTGCTGAACACTGTTCCTGTGCAAGTAACGAATGATGCGCTTTTGAAATGGGAGGAGGGGAAAAAATGATCTGTTTGCCATGTTGTTATTCTGAAGTGTGGATGGATCCTCGATGCTGTTCTAAGAGGTGCTTGATTCTCCTGAAAAGGAGCCCGGCAGACGAGCCAAACCCAACATTCAGGCGCTTCTTTTTGCAAGCGTCAAATCATCCGTGTTTCCCACCTGGCCTGTCTCTCAGGCTGACGTGCCCGTTTGTGCCATCAACTCAGAGGCAACTCACGGCAAATCCAGCAAGGGGCTTTCAAGGCAGAGGAGGGGGGGGGGCATCGCCTTCCTCTGCGGAGTCTTCCTCAGCAGTCCCCCATCCAAGTACCGACTCTGAGATCTGACACGAGTGAGCTACCCCCTGCCGCTCCACATTCCCTTTCCAGTTGTACAACTGTCTCCAAACTACAGTGAAACCTCGGTTTTCGTCGGTAATCTGTCCAAAAACAATCGGTGAAATCCGAAACCGACGAAACCCGAGGCAATGATTTCCATACATAGGAGATTAGCAGCGAGGTCACGTGGCACGGCGAGGAAAGTGTCGAAATCCGACGAAATCCGAGGCAACAAACGATAACCGAGACAACGTTTTCATGCAAAAAAAAAAATCGATGAAAACCAAAACCGACGATAACTGACGTCAACGAAAACTGAGGTTTCACTGTACAGGTGGAGCGTATTGGGCGATTTTGGCCTGCAGTGGGACCGGAAGGAATCTCGTCCCAGCGTGCTTCCTGTTCATGGCCCCAAGAGGGGAGGCGTGCTCAGGCAAAAAATCTCGTCTCAACACACTTCCTGTTTGTGGCGCGCTGAGAGAGGAGGTGCATATTGGCCAGATTTATTGTCCTGACACCTTTCCTCTTGCCCCGCATGTTTCTTGCTTTCCCTGGGAAAGTGAGAGCACTTCTGGAGTGACTTTTTGCTCCAGAGCGAGGTGAGGCCAGGGAATGCCAGCGGTGGCCCAACATCCGGAGAACTAACTGATGGGTGCAGAACAGTCTTGCTTGTTCAGCTTTGCCACGAATGGGGAGGGTATTTCTACACAGCTGGGGGCCGGTGGGAGAAAAGCAGAGGCGTGACAGGCCTGGCATCAGGAACCCACAAATGTAATGTACTTGTAACCTCAGCTTGTGGGTTCTGTGGGGGCAGAACTTGGAATGAGTTTGCAACAACAATTTTTTAAAAACAATATGGTTTACTTTCTTAACATATAACATCAACATTTAACATCACACTTCAAGGTCCTGTTCAGGTTGCATTTTCAAGTCCTTCCAGTTACAGTCTACTGATACTGCCAAGTCCAATTCTTCTTTGCAAGTGGGTTGGCTCCTGAAGACTCCAAGGGCTTGGTGAACAGGATTCAACATGGTGAAGGTTTCCAGGAGAACTCTCACCCATGACAACCACATAAAGAAACCCTGAAACAATAAACTCCAACATATACAACATAGCAAAAAAACAAACAACTAATTTTCCTAGTAGTTCCCTAAATAACATTGCAGTTACCTTTAACAAGCAGTGTTATAGGGCTTATAAGCATAACCAAGGTCCGAAGTCTGGTAGCCTTGTCTCCTCCAAACTACATGAGGTCTACAAGGTAGTCCTCTTGCTCCACCCTCTTTCTGGGTCAACCTTGTATTCTGAGCATTGGGGTTAAGCATCTCCTTGTTGAAGGCTTCCTCTACTGCTCGATTTCCCTAACTCTTGGTTGTGGTGGGTTTCTTTTCAGGGTTGTGTCTCGCGCGGGTTCTGGTAGGATTCTGCCTCTCTAACGCCATTTCACCTGCATCTGTGGCTGTCATCTTCAGAGGTGCATCACAGAGAGAAGTGTGCTACGCTCTGTGTCCAATGACAGACTTCTCTCTGCAATACACCTCTGAAGATGACGGCCACAGATGCAGGTGAAACATTAGGAACAAAATCTAGCAGACCACGGCCACGCAGCCTGGAAAACCCACCACAACCACAACTGTAACTTGTCTGGTGAGCTGCTGGCTGGATCTTCAGTCATGGATTTGCAAAACCGAGGAATGGGATCGCACCGGTGGCCTCTCATATGCTCACGAACCTTACCCGGAGTCAGACCATTTTGACCCATAAAGATCCACACTGCCCACTCAGACTGGCTGTGACACTTCAGTATTTGGCATCACCCATGACCTCGTCGTTTCAGCTGGAGAGGCCGGGGGTTGAACCTGGGATCCTCTGCATGCCAAGCAGATGCAGCAGTGGCGTAGGAGGTTAAGAGCTCGTGTATCTAATCTGGAGGAACCGGGTTTGATTCCCAGCTCTGCCGCCTGAGCTGTGGAGGCTTCTCTGGGGAATTCAGATTAGCCTGTACACTCCCACACACGCCAGCTGGGAGACCTTGGGCTAGCTTCTCGGAGCTCTCTCAGCCCCACCCACCTCACAGGGTGTTTGTTGTGAGGGGGGAAGGGCAAGGAGATTGCATGCCCCTTTGAGTCTCCTGCAGGAGAGAAAGGGGGGATATAAATCCAAACTTTTCTTCTTCTTCTTCTCTCTCTCAGGCCCCTCCCGCACACGCAGAATAACGCACTTTCCATCCACTTACACAATTGTTTGCAAGACTCCTCCTCCTCCTCCTCCTCCTCCTCCTCCTCTTCTTCTTCTTCTTCTTCTTCTTCTCCTCCTCCTCCTCCTCCTCCTTCTCTCCCAGTGAGGCACTGCCCTCTCCCTAGTCCAAGGGTCTGCATGGGAATTGGCCATGCTGGCAGGGGCTGATGGGAATTGTAGTCCATGAACATCTGGAGAGCCGCAGGTTGCAGACCCCTGCCTTCGTTAGACTGCAGCCTATGACTTGCTTTGGCCTGTTAGTGTCAAGAGAGTTCCTTGGAGGAGGTCTTCCTGTAGGTCTCTCCCAGCCCGCAGCATCATCTTCTGCTCGCTCTTTCCCCAGTTCAAGACTTACTGCAGGTTCAACTCATTTATTTTAATTGTTGGGGCAAGCAAATAAATCATGCTCACCCCTCTCTGTCAGAATAATACCAGAGCAGGGGCACATAGCCAAATATCTTGAATTATTAACCGAACCCCAACAGAGATGGATTATCACAAGGGCCAGATCCAATACCTTCCCATCGGCCATTACAAAGGGTCGCTACTTATCCATCCCTCTCCAGGATCAGGTTGGCCACACTGTAAAAACCAAGCGGAGACTCTTGCTCACATTTATTCTTTGACTGTCCTAGATATGTGGGCATTTCAGGAATTTCCTCTCCCAGGTTTTGTTCCTAGACAAATCTGCTGTTGAAAGTGACTCTGACTGTTCTGTTGTGGAGCTTCTGTTAAACAACACAGATGTCATGCTCTTGGGAAAAGTAGCAAAATTTCTTTTACAAGTGACAGAACTTTCTAAGTAATGTGTACTGCTATATAGTCTTCCTGTCTGCGCTTTGAATGTACTCTTGATTTGTATTTCAAAAATGTCCGGCAATGCTCTAGAACCTATTTTTAAATGCCAAATAAAGGTGGTTGTTGTTGTTTATTTTAATTCACTTTACTCTGTTTTGTATGCTGCCCTTCCCCACTGCAGGCGCTGGGTGAGTTCCAACCGATAATAAAAAAATTAAGTCAAGATTTCCAACACGCATAAAACAATAAAGTCAAGATTTCCCACACGCACCTGCAAAGCGCAGAGAGGTGCGAACTGATCGGGGCCCCGCTTGGAAAACCAGCCCGCCTCTTCTGGGAGGCTGGGTCTTCTTCACACTGCGGAGCTGCCCCAACATGTAAGTCTCGTCAAAAGCTTTTCCTGTTTTCAAAAAATATTTCCCCAACACCCTGATTAATTGTTTTAATTAAGACTCATCCGCTTGCGCTCCAGACTGCCGTTTGCCTGCAGAAAAGATGCTAATTATGGGGAGTCAAATGCAGCCCAGCTTCTCAGAGACACACAGAGACGGAGACGGGGGAGAAGTTAAAGGTATTTTTAAATATTCACTTAATCATTTAAAGTGGGTGAAGAAGGAAAGGGAATTATACCCAAGACACATTGGCCGAGCCCTGCCAGTGAACGTTTTTTAAATGGGAACTAAAAGACAATTTATGCATGCGCTGCTTTGCCCTGTCACTGTTTGCTTTGGAGTGGGGAGTTGTGTGTGTGGGTGTGTGGGAGGGGGTCTTTACACAAAGATTTTGCCCCAACAAAGTGTTCCAAGCTGGTCTGCCATCGTTCCTTGATCTTTCTGTGCAACCTCTGTTTGGGGAGAGAGCCTGTTGCCTTTTCTTTGTTTCCTTTCTTCGGTGCTGTCTGCTATAGTGTTACTTTGCTAGACCATATCAATTTCATGTCAGTTTCAGGGTCTATTGTTGGACCAATAGACTTCAGGCTTAGAAAGAAAGAAAGAAAGAAAGAAAGAAAGAAAGAAAGAAAGAAAGAAAGAAAGAAAGAAAGAAAGAAAGAAAGAAAGAAAGAAAGAAAGAAAGAAAGAAAGAAAGTGACGTAGGTATGGATTTTTTATGGGGTGGGTTCACAAGGCAGGGCTCAGGGGGTGGGGGTCACTCCCCTACCTGCCCTAGGGGCATGGCCATGCCTCCCCAAGCCCTGACCCCCACCTCAGTGCTTATAAAAACAGTCTCTTGTGGTCTCCCCGGAGGGGAGGGCAGAAGGGGCTGCCAGCTCAGCTGGGGTGGGGGTGGGGGCAGGGGATGGTGGGAGCAGAGCCCCGCCCTGCAGGGGGGCACTCAAGCAAGCCACACATGTAATGGGGGTTTGAACCTGTGAACCCCCCTTACCTACGTCCTTGAAAGAAAGAAAGAAAGAAAGAAAGAAAGAAAGAAAGAAAGAAAGAAAGAAAGAAAGAAAGAAAGAAAGAAAGAAAGAAAGAAAGAAAGAAAGAAAGAAAGAAAGAAAGAAAGAAAGAAAGAAAGAAAGAAAGAATGATTAATGTACAGTTATCTCCTTTGCTTTCTCTGAGAAGGGAGAGAAAAAGACGCATTTTAACAGGTTGTTGTGGGTTTTCCGGGCTGTGTGGCCATGGTCTGGTAGATCTTGACACAGTGTATAACACACTTCCCTCTGTGATACACCTCTGAAGATGCCAGCTACAGATGCAGGCAAAACGTTAGAAACAAGATCTACCAGACCACAGCCACGCAGCCTGGAAAGCCCACCACAACCAGTTGAATCCGGCCATGAAAGCCTTTGACAATGCATTTTAACAGGTTCCTTTTGGAAACCAGGGATTCTTTGATCTGTGAGCGCAGTGAGTTCCGAAGAGTAGAAAACGTGTTTTTAAGAATCAAACCCGAAGGGAATGTCTTGTCGATGCAAAGGAGACCACAAGTGCATACATGGCCAAAGCTTTGAGACTTGCTGCCCTTTCCTTATTTCACGGAATGGTTTCTTATTAAAATACAACATTCTTCCTACCGTAACTTGGGGAAAAACTGTAACGGACAGTTGCAAGTTGTCCATTGCAAGGACAGTATATTCCAGTGGTGGCGAACCTATGGCACAGGTGCCAGAGGTGGCACTCAGAGCCCTCTCTGTGGGCACGCGCAAAAAGAGTGCCCCCCCCCTACATCTAGGCTGGCCTGGGCCGCTAGGCTCGATTATTAGCATTAAACCTAAGACCTAGTTTTGGGGAAGCAGTGTAGGTAACCCTGTTAAGCACTGTTAAACCCCACTGATTTTCCTGCAAAGAACTAAAGCACGATCCTTTACGTGGGAGTAAGCTCAGTTGCTGACAATGGGGCTTGCTTCAGAGCAAACCCTCCTAGGATCATGATACACCTGTTGGAAGAGTTACACGGTTGCTTCAAAGCAAAGCCACCGACTACCACCAAGCTTACTCCTGAGTAATGCATGCCTCTGAGCCAACCTTTTTTTTCTAAACTGAAACCTCAGTATTCAGGTTAAATTGCCTTATTGGCACTTTGCGATAAATAAGTGGGTTTTGGGTTGCAGTTTGGGCACTCGGTCTCGAAAAGGTTCGCCATCGCTGGTATATTCTAATAAATTCATGTTCTGATTCATGTTAAATTTCATTATCTATTGGTCTTCAAATGTACTCTGCCTTCTTTATAGCTCTTTACATGGCATCTCCAACCTGATGTTCCGACTTCTGATTTCACAAAGTGTTGTGTCAGGAGAAATGAGTTTAAGAAGCACAACGGATGCAGAGTGCAAAGGAGACCTGAAGGCTGAGCCAGCAAGAAGGAATGCAAAGCCATCCCTGCTTTACCCTCAAAATTTAACTCTGTGGCTACGCACTCATCTCTGGACACGACTCCTGATTCATAGTGGACAGGATCTCCAACAACCATGTCCAAATGCATACAGGAGGTTTACAGGCAAAGAGCCCTTTGAAGCTCCAAAGTCAGCATATTCCCAAAGTGGAGGTGTCACTGGGATTCCCCAAAAAATCATGTTGGTTCACTCTTTCTTGTTATAAATTCCGTTTTCATTTCTCTCTCTCTCTTTTTCGTGTAGCAATTTTATCTGTACTTCACAATCTTTGGAAAATTCCAAACACACACACAAATGCAACACTTCACCAAATGATAAAGTGCTTGTTCCATAAGGACTCCCCGTTTCTTCTGCACTGAATATTAACCTTAAACCCTAAAAACAATTTTTTGACATTTGGCCATTAAGGATTAAAATGAAATTAAATTTCAGCAGCATTATTGACACTCGGGCACATTATGCACAGAACGCTCACCTCGGCGCTCGGGGTTGTAGTGGGGTCCCCTCCTGTTTCTCTATCTACATGCGAGGAGGCACTCCGCTGCTTACTGCACAGTTTGTTTGCTGAACTCTCTCGGGCCTCTACTTTTCCTGGTTCTCATAACTCTGCCCATCAACTTTTTCTTAAAGGCACACGGTTGCAAGATTGCTGCCTTTGCTGAAGCCATTTAAATCGCAGTTATAGTGATTTTGCAGTTCCTTGCCCCCTCCCCCCCCCCATGAAAGAGGCAAAGCAGTTCCCTGGACCTCACTCTGCCAAAAAAAGTGGATTATGTCCTAGAATTGATATTTTCTGCCCCCTGCCCACCAACACACACACACTTCCTGCTGCTGCCGCTGCCACAGGAGGAAAGGAACTTATTATTTCAATATTCCTTTTTATTTTGATATTCCTGCATTAGATCTGGCCCCCACACCTGTTCCCTGTAGTTCATGGGAGGGATTCACACCATCCCGGGAAATGCAGGAGGTTAGGATAAGAATGCGCAGGAACATTGTGTGTATGGCAGGACCAAGCATTCTTTATTATTATTATATCACAGGGGTGTCCAACTCTGGTGCTTCAGATGTGCATGGACTACAATTCCCATCAGCCCCTGCTGGCATCTTGGAGTGATGGACATTCACCCTGACAGCACAGCAAATACCTTGTGAGCTACAGTCTCGGTTTCCTTTTTTATTGGTTCTTATTTGAACAGTCCTTCGCCTTCAAAATCACTAGTCATCAATTAATTCCCACCCACCCCCCACCCCCGTTTTGTCTAAATCAAGGGCTTCCAATTGTCCATGAACTTGTTCTTCAAGTAGCAAAGTTAACTTGGCCCCCTCGGCCAGCTCAAATTCCTTCGTCCACCATTCTTCAGTTGGAGGCACCACTGGCGTTTCCCATTTCTGCACATATAATATTCTTGCTTCTGCCATCCACGTTTCCTTCCCAGAGATCTGTTCATACGTCCCAACAGGTAAGCCGTAATTTTATTTTCATTTCTACCACTGCTTGTTTCTATCCATTACAGATTTAATGCAGTCACGGGGGGGGGGGGGGGCACACATTCTTAGGAGTTATTTTTCTGACTTCCATCCATTTCCAGAAATTGCACTCCTTTACCCCAAGCCATCTTAGTCTCCAAAGTTCAGGCATGAAAAAGAAATTGTGTGTTGCTTGTTTGCCAGGAAATTAAATTCTGTTCTTGTGCTGCAAGCAAAGACGGCTTGGTGCTGCAGCTGTTAGAGTGTCAGAGCAGAAGCCGGAGAACCTAGGTTTGAAACCTCACACACCCTAGCCTACCTTGCAGAGTTGCTGTGAAGATAAAACGGAGACAACACAATCTGTTTTGGGTCTTCTGCAAGGAGAAAGGTGGAGTATGAATAAAGTAAATAAATAAGCAAATAAATAGATTATCCAGAATATAAGCAGCTACGCTGGACCAGACCACTGTTCTATCTAGCCCAGGGTTCAAATATAGTAACTAGTCAGATACTCCTAGAATACTCACAGGCAGGCCTAGAAGACAATAGCCTCTTCTATTGTTGCAAGTAGTATTCAAAGATATACTGTTTCTGAATGTGGAGGATCCGTTAGCTAAAAAGCATCAATAGACCTCTCCCTCATGAATTTCTCCAATCTGCTTTTCAAGCCAGCTACAGTAACATTTGCCATCACAGGCAGGAGGAAGGGCAGAGCCCACACAGAGCGGAGTTTGGCATCCCAAGAAGTTAGGCGACTGTTCAGACTGCTGCAAGATATTTGCCCAGCACAACAGACCCCCCAGCTTGTTCTGGGTGACTAGATAGCATGCAAGGGGAGGGAGGGAGAGAGTGAGGGGTGGCATGCAAGGGTGGGAAGGGGAGGGGGCCCAGCATCTGGATATGGCCCACCTGCCCTAGCGGAGGGGAGGGGAGGGGAGGGAGTGAGGGGTGGCATGCAAGGGAGGGGAGTGGGCCCGGCATCTGGACATGGCCCACCAACCCTTGCAGAGGGAGCGGGAGGGGTGGCAAGCAAGGGAAAGGGTAGGAGGGAGGGAGGGAGGGGTGGCAAGCAAGGGAAAGGGTAGGAGGGAGGGGAGGGAGGGGTGGCATGCAAGGGAGGGGAGGGAGGGGGAGATTGGTTTCCGCAATCCTCTGATTTTGTCTAGCAGGTGATCTGCAGATTTGAAGGCCCTGAAATCAGAAGCGAATCGAGAGGAAGTGGCGCCCGGGGGCAACACCTCCTCTGGGCGCCCCCCTGCCCTGCCCCCTGCACTCAAGGGGCGGGGCTTGGGGCGGGGCTCAAGGGCAGGGCTCAAACCAAGCCCTGCCCCTGCCTCTCTGCAGGCCAGCTCCTGCTGCCCCCAGGGCCTGGGGAGGGGTTGCTCAGCAGTGGCAGGCAGCCCAAACAGGCACCACGGCCGCAGGCCGCCAAGACACGCCTCCACCTCCCTGCAGGGAGGGCGGGGCTTGGTGGCATGCGATTGGGGTGCACAACGTTTTGTTATGTGACAGAAATGTGCACCCAGGGACATGGATGACCCCTTGTCCCTATAGGCCGTACTCCTCTACTCGGAGCACCTTTTCCAAATCCTTGCTACTGCTCTTGTTAGAGTAGTCAGCTCTGGGTCGGGAAACAGCAGAAGACCTGTGGGTGGCATTTGGGGAGGGGAGGAGCCCTTGTGGGGTGCAATGCCACCGAGCCCACCTTTCGGACCAGCCGTTTCCTCCAGCCAGTGCCTGGAGGTTGGCAAGTAACCCTGCCAAACATGTGCTCCTGGGCCTCCTCGCCTCTCTGAAATAACTGATGCCAGACAGAAGCCTTAAAGGAGCAGCAGTGGTGTAGGAGGTTAAGAGCTCGTGTATTTAATCTGGAGGAGCCGGGTTTGATTCCCAGCTCTGCCGCCTGAGCTGTGGAGGTTTATTGGGGGAATTCAGATTAGCCTGTGCACTCCCACACACGCCAGCTGGGTGACCTTGGGCTAGTCACAGCTTCTGGGAGCTCTCTCAGCCCCACCTACCTCACAGGGTGTTTGTTGTGAGGGGGGAAGGGCAAGGAGATTGTCAGCCCCTTTGAGTCTCCTACAGGAGAGAAAGGGGGGATATAAATCCAAACTCCTCCTCCTCCTCCTCCTCCTCCTCCTCCTCCTCCTCTTCTTCTTCTTCTTCTTCTTCTTCTTCTTCTTCTTCTTCTTCTTCTTCTTCTTCTTCTTCTTCTTCTTCTTCTTCTTCTTCTTCTTCTTCTTCTTCTTCTTCGACTCCTCTCAATGACCAGCCCTGGATTTCTCGAATCAGAAGCCTTTATTGAATTGGCCGACTGGCTTTGCAGAAGACAAACCTTCAAAAGCCAACCTTCAAAAGCCCCCCACCCCCAGTATAACCCCTCCGAATCCACCCCCCCAACCTGCCCCCTCCCACGTCATACGGAAGTGGGAAAAGTGTGGGAAAGCGAAAGCAATCCCCACGGCCAGACGGGAGACACCTCAGTTATCGAAGTACCAAGCAGGCAGGAGGGAAAGGAAATCAGCACAGAGCACGGAGGCCCCTTGCAGGTCACCAGGCCCCAGAGTCAACACCCGGTAATAAAGAGGGTGTATTTGAGCATGTACAGAATGCTTCCCTCCCCTTCCTGCTTGGCATTGAACTGGAGTGACTGTCAGCAGTGACGTAGGAGGTTAAGAGCTTGTGTATCTAATCTGGAGGAACCGGGTTTGATTCCCCGCTCTGCCGCTTGAGCTGTGGAGGTTTATCTGGGGAATTCAGATTAGCCTGTGCACTCCCACACACGCCAGCTGGGTGACCTTGGGCTAGTCACAGTTCTTCAGGGCTCTCTCAGCCCCACCCACCTCACAGGGTGTTTGTTGTGAGGGGGGAAGGGCAAGGAGATTGTCAGCCCCCTTGAGCCTCCTGCAGGAGAGAAAGGGGGGATATAAATCCAAACTCTTCCTCTTCTTCTACTTCTACTTAAGAAGGCAAGCGGTGTCCTTCAGAGCACCGAGATCGATTGGATCCCACGAGGGAAACCCAAACCCATCAGCCAAGCTCCAGCGACGTCGGCTCGTCTCCATCCCTTCGAGCTCTTTCCCCTGCGCCAAACGTGGCGGGGCCCCTCCCCTCCCATTTGGAGTCACATGTGGTGGCCCCATTCATGCAGAGAGACTCATTACCGGGTGAGATCAGGGGAGATGCCTCTCCGGAGGCACCCATCTGTTCACGTCACAGCAGAACGAGTGAGAGACGGTTCTCGGTGCCATGCCGTTTGAGCGCACGCTTGGTTGCCGTTGGGTCAGGATCAATTTTTGTTTGTTTGTTTGCCGGCAGCAAAATCGATATGCGACTCGGGGACAATGTCTGTGCAGCTAGGGACTGTTTGTTTCGGAGCAAGCCTGGCGTGGTGGATTGGGGCTACAGCACTCTGGGTCATCATATGTCCCCCAAACTGTATTCAACATAGTGGCTGGCGTGATCCTTTTTGTCTGTGTCAAAAAGCGTTCCACATACTAGGGAGAATTTCCACCCGTCTTCCTCTTACCCCCAGATTCATTTTATGCAATCATTGTTGGACTTTGGGCATGACTTTTTGGAGAGGAAAGCAAAGATAAAATTTCAGGCAGAAGTTGTGTTTAACAGGAAGCCTTTTCAAATAAGGGAGAAGACAGAACTCTTCAAATAAGGGAGAAGACAGAACTAAAAAGCGTGGCGGAAGCAATTCTGCATCCTGACGCATTTGTTTTCAGGGCAGTAAACCTGGCCAACTACACTGTAAGTCCATCTTCACCCTCGCTAATTCAACCATTGTCATCCCTATCATGCTACATTTGTCCTTGCCTTTGCTGATCCAGCCATTGTATCTGCCTTCCCCTTACTAAAGAGATATTCCCCTCATTCCCAGGGGTCCCCAACTGTTTTAAGCCTGCTGACACCTTTGGAATCCTGGCACAGAGTAGTTTGCGCAACCACAAAATGGCTGCTGCAGTAGGCGGAGCCAAGCACAAAGGTCAGATAGAAAAGGTTGTGCATAACTCTTAAGTAAATCTTCACTATTTCAGGCAGAAGTTGTGTTTAACAGGAAGCCTTTTTAAATGAACATATTTATTAAAAAGATATTTCCTTGTGTATACACACAGCAGCCATTTTTGCAGGCACTACTGACCCCGCGGCTGATTCCTTCAGGGTGAGGTTTTCCCGTGGTTTTTTTTTTTTGTTTAGACAGGATTCTCCCCCCTGCAAAGTGTTCCTGGGTGAAACCGGCGAGGGGGGAAGGGCAAGGAGATTGTCAGCCCCTTTGAGTCTCCTGCAGGAGAGAAAGGGGGGATATAAATCCAAACTCTTCTTCTTCTTCTTGCTGCCCCCGCTCTGTCTTTGGCCTGGCATTTGCTAGATAGCTAGACCATGTCAATTTCTTGTCAATTTTATTGGGAACAAAATTGGCTGGCCAAAAGGCCGTAATAATATCTATCTATCTATCTATCTATCTATCTATCTATCTATCTATCTATCTATCTATCTATCTATCTATCTATCTATCTATCTATCTATCTATCTATCTATCTATCTATCTATCTATCTATCTATCTATCTATCTATCTATCTATCTATCTATCTATCTATCTATCTATCTATCTATCTATCTATCTATCTATCTATCTATCTATCTATCTATCTATCTATCTATCTTATTGGGAACAAAAAAATGACACCCCTCCTGGGGGTGGGACTCGCACCACTTTGGCAGAGCCGGTTGTTAAAATGGTGCTTGTAAACAACCAGTTGTTAAATTATTTGAATCCCAACACTGACTCCTCTGCGCGAAGGCATGACAGCAAGCCCCATCGTTTCCGCAGTCTACGGTCGCTGTCTGCACGGAGGTAAGTTGTAGGGGTGCCCAGTAGAGCCTCAGAAAGTGCACAGGAATGCCTGCGCCATCTGTCCCCTCCTGGGCTCACACGCACACCCATCACAAGACCCCTCTGACTCACGGGTCACAAGATGCCCCAGACAAAGGGTCACAAGACCCCCGAATGTGGATGCGACCCAGACAGGAACGTTTCCTCCCACATGTACGCAGCCCCAATGAGTCATGAATTGTGCGACCTTCTCCAGCTCTCCCGCCTTCCCCAAACCAAAAGGTGCCAGGGACCCCAGCTCGGCAGATTAGCCGGATCCACGGATCACGCTAGATCGCCACTGGCTTCTCTCCACCGGATCGTGATATCGCTGCGTCTCGTCTCTTCATTGCGTCGTCCGTAACGACTTCAGTAAGTGAATGGGAAAACAGAAGAGTGGGCTACTTTAGCCTGACTGCAACCCCCCCCCCACCTGTGTTTAGGCGGAAGGGGGGCCTCGGGAGGACTGTGGCTGGAGCAACTCCTAAATACTTTGCACAGCCAACCAAATCTCCAGTGGCTCTGCTGAGCAAAAGGCTCACCTACCCAAACCCGCTTTCTAAGAACACTTGGTGGGAGGCAGTTAAAATGTGGTCAGGCACTGCACGGGGGACTCCTGCTTTAAACATCATGTCTGTTTCCCGTCTTTGGAATCCAGCATCCTTCGAAGAGGTATTCCAGTCTCAGCCCGTTTCAATAGGCTTAGCCTGGAGTCACTCTTCATAGCATTGTACAGTCTGGTCCACTCCACACAGGCCAGGGAAGCGGCTGAACACTGGGGTAAATGATTCTGGTGCAGCCCTGGGGCCGTTCGCACGCTTGCGTGTGGGCAGTCCCGTAACTGCCACAACCCACGGAGGCGTCTCTGCATGAAGGCGCGTCCTTTTGGAAAAAGAAATACCTTCTCTCCCTGCGCAGCTCCGAGGGTCGAGGAGACGTACACACACACCCCGCGGCCCTCCAACCCGCAAGGCATCACCGTGGTTGCGGAGTGTGTGTGTGTGTGTGTCTCCTCAACGCTGCAGACCTGTGCAGGGAGAAAGGTACTTTTTTTACAAAAAAGGTGTGCCTTAAAGCAGTGCTTCCCACCCAGTGCCATTTGCTCAGCACCGGGTGCAAATTGGTGGTTTTTTTTTAAAAAAACTAGCTCATTTAGTGAGTTTAAAAAATACTGGGGGGGGGGGGAGCACGGTGCTGTCTTGTTTGGGGGGCTGCAGCCATGCAAAGTTCTCCCCCCAACCAGTGTTTTTACTGGCCCAGCACCAGTGTTGTTGGCCCGTGTGGAGTGGGCCTAAGTGTTACATTTGCCTTCACCTTTATTGAGCTGACTGTTACATCTGTCTTCACTGCTTCTGATGCAGTGCTTTTGCTAGCAGATTAAAAACTATGTCGGTCTTCACCCGTGTCCTCGCCATATTACCTCTGTCTTCACCTAAATGGTCAACAACCCCTGAGGTGCAGCCAAGTGGTTTCCTTTGCTGACCTGTTGTAGCAGCTGAAGAGAAGGAGCAACCGTTAAGTAGGGGGAGATCGGGGGATTCTGCTCAGAGGTGTCAACATGTTGACTTACAAATGTGCTCCTCTCCCCTCTGACAAGCTGGCACGGTGGGTAAGGATCGGGTGATTCATGCCCGCTTGAGCAATACGCTGCCTCTTCTTCCGGGTGTGAAAACAGCAGATGTCTCCCTCCACATTGTGCACGTTCTTTAATGTTCACAGCTCAAGTGATCTTTTTGTGGAACACAAATCTATTAGCAGCAAAGTCCATTGCAGGAGGAGGTTCAACGGACACTAGCAAAGGGTGGGGGGGGGGGTGTACAACCATTTCCCTCCACAGTGGGCTTTCCCGGGGCCATAGTGCCCATCCTTCCCAGCACAATGCTTCCCCCGATTGGTGGACGGTTTGTCATCCTGGCATTCCGCCCCTTAATGAATTATATGTTAGGATTAAAGGAAAGAAGAAAGAAGACACACCAACGCTGTGCTTACAGATGTAATTCACTGGGATTTATTTCCGTGTTGATCCAGACATATGCTTCCATCCACTGGTGAAGCACCCCACAAAAACAAATCTTCACACAATACTCTGGATCAAGACAGCTCTTTTGTATTGTTTTGCCATCGTGCACATCAGAGTCTCAGACGTGGAAAGGAAGAAGAAGAAGAAGAAGAAGAAGAAGAAGAAGAAGAAGAAGAAGAAGAAGAAGAAGAAGAAGAAGAAGAAGAAGAAGAAGAAGAAGAAGAAGAAGAAGAAGAAGAAGAAGAAGAAGAGGAGGAGGAGGAGGAGGAGGAGGAGGAGGAGGAGGAAGAAGAAGAAGGAGAAGAAGAATTTGGATTTATATCCCCCCTTTCTCTCCTGCAGGAGACTCAAAGGGGCTGACAATCTCCTTGCCCTTCCCCCCTCACAACAAACACCCTGTGAGGTGGGTGGGGCTGAGAGAGCTCCTAGAGCAGGGGTAGGGAACCTGCGGCTCTCCAGATGTTCAGGAACTACAATTCCCATCAGCCTCTGTCAGCATGGCCAATTGGCCATGCTGGTAGGGGCTGATGGGAATTGTAGTTCCTGAACATCTGGAGAGCCGCAGGTTCCCTACCCCTGTCCTAGAGGCTGTGACTAGCCCAAGGTCACCCAGCTGGCGTGTGTGGGAGTGCACAGGCTAATCTGAATTCCCCAGATAAACCTCCACAGCTCAGGCGGCAGAGTGGAGAATCAAACCCGGTTCCTCCCGATTAGATACACAAGCTCTTAACCCTGCTGATGTGGGTTTTACAGCAACCATCCTGATTACACACTTAATTCACTGGGATTCCCTTCCCTGTTTATCCAGATGTCCACTCCCATCCAGCGAGGCATTGTGGTTAAGGGAGGGGGACTCTGATCTGGAGAACTGGGTTTGATTCCCCACTCCTCCTCCTCCTCCTCCTCCTCTTCTTCTCCTTCTCCTTCTCCTTCTCCTTCTCCTTCTTCTTCTTCTTCCTCTTCCTCTTCCTCTTCCTCTTCCTCTTCCTCTTCTAATTGCTATTCACTCTGACTTGGAAACCACTTTGGGATTCTTTTTGATTGAGAAAAGTGGGTTATAGGTCCATTCTCTTCTTCTCAAACTGGTAAAACACCACACAGAACAAATTTTAATATAACAACCGGAATCAAGACAACTCTTTTGTATTGTTTTGTCTATGAGCACAACAGAGCCTCAGATGTGGAAAGGAACATACAAATGAACCAAAAACTGTTGCCAAATGGCTCACATGTACAACACTACGTAAAATCGGGGGGGGGGGGGGGTAGAACAGCAGGGAATGCTTCGGCACAGCTTTGGCAGCAAGAGCAGGTAATTTGGAAGAAAGTAGTCAGAGGATTTTGAAAAGATGCTTTTTTAAAAGCTGCCTTCTACTGAATCAGCCATCTGTAGGCTTGCCAATCTCCAGGTGGTGGCTGGAGATCTTCCAGTATTACAACTGGCCTCCAGACTACAGAGATGAGTTCACCTGGAAAAAAATGGCCCCTTTGGAAGATGGTTTCTGTGGCATTATGCCCCTGCCCTTCTCAAACCCTCTTTAGGGTCATCCTTCAAAATCTCCATCTATTTCCCAACCAGCAGTGCCCGTCTCGCTGTGAGTGGTGGCAGCTCTCAGACAAAGGCCGATTTTCCACCGGCGCTCAGGTGTGTGGTGGGACAGGAAGCACGTCAGGGCAAGACACACTTCCTCTTGCCCCGCACGGGCTACATGCTTTCCCTGGGGAAAGTGAGAGCACTTCTGCCTGGCACAACTTTTTGAGCCAGAACGGGGCAAGGCCCCAGAACGGCGGCAGCGGGTAATCGGCCAAAGATGCTCTCACCAGGTCTGGTGGCAGAGCTCCTTCGAACCGGACGTGCTCAAGAGAACTCCAAAGCACGTGGCTGATCGCCCAGGGGTTCTCCGGTGCTCTCGATTTTCCCAAACCAGGTGCCAAAGGTAGGGCTTCCTTCCCCCGAGGCTTTGCAGCCTCTCCCAGCGGCCCACTGGCAGGTGAGGAGTTAAGAAGTCTGCATTACGATGTCACCCAGATGGGGCCTTGCCGATAATGGAGATTTAAGCACAAAGTTTGCAAATGTATCGAGATGTAATGAATACCTAATTCCACAGCTTTGTCATCAGTGCGAAAGCCTCGGTGTGACTTTATGTTTTTCGGTTAACAGGCTTTATGAATTTTAATGGGCAATCTTCTTGAGGGGAAAAAAAACCAAGAGAATTAACACTCGTTTTTTTTTAAAAAAACCACCACTTTGTTGTTTGCTCCTTTAGCCCCGTTTTTTCCCCCTTTGTACTGACAATTTTACCTCCTAGCAGAAGAAAATGAAAATCAGCCTTACTTGAAAATGCAGCTTCTCTCCTGAAACCAGCCACTTCCAAAGGGCACGGCCCGCTGCAAAAATACCTCAGTCCAGGCTCCCTCAGACAAGGGTGTCTGGTGAAACCCTGCATGATTCCCTAATCGGATATGGCTTTCTTTTTCCACTGAGGAATGGATAGATTTCCTGGGTTTGTTATCACGTTTCTCTCCTTGTTGATTCTTGTTCAGTGAAGAAAATTCATGCCTGCAGGCTGCAAAGGGTATACTCCCCCCTTATACAGCTCTGGTGATTAGACAGAAGTCAGCCTGGAGCAGTGACTCATGCAGAGATGCAACAGGCAGGCTCCTCTGAAGCAGGTGATACGTTTGTACAGAGGGTTTGGATATTCCAATTACACCCAATACATTTGCAGAGAAATGAATGAACTGAAGTTGTGGCAATTCTGAAATGAGTCTCCTCTGCATTTCTCCATGAATTTTCAAGTTCCTGACAACCTGCTCTTGTTTCTAAATCAACCAAATTGTTTTGTTCTTTATTTCCAGCTATATTACAGTGCATGGTTAGGAGAAGGTGCACATAGCCGCAACAAACTGGCTCATTTGCATTGTTTGCCCCCTACGTACGTTACTGATCTGCATATGTGAATTGACACAACAGTGCAAAAATGTAAAGAAACTTGCAAAAACATTGAGAAATGCAGTGGAGAACCATTTCAGAAGCTTCAATCCATTCAGCCTTCCCTGGGAACAATTCCTTCCCATAGGTCTGAATTGGGTGTAATTGGAACACCCAAGCTCTCCATACAAACACCCTCAGAGGGGACTACCCTGGTGCATCTCTGCATGAGTTACTGCTCTGGAGGGACCTCTACCTAATCGCAAGACTTGCATTGAACCATAGAGTTGGAAAAGATCCCAAGGGCCATCAAGTCCAACGCGCTGCAATGCAGGAACACACAATCAAAGCATAAGGGTGGAGTATCTACCTTGAATCCCAAAGACATGAATTCAACACACGCGGTCCTCCAGATATTATGGACTACAGTTCCCATCATCCCCCGCCGGCATGATTCTGGCAGGGGATGATGGGAACTGTAGTCCATAACATCTGGAGGGCTGCGAGTTTGACACCTACGCACTAGCACTCTCCCACATAAATGGATCTCAAGAATCTGGGCTGGGAAAGACCTGGAGAACTTCAGCCTTCAGCTGGACGTGGAATATTCTATAACCTACAAGGGTGACTCCCAGCTCACTGGCTGAGCACATATTCCGCGCGCTGTCAGTCCCTGGCATCTCCAACAGAAAGGGTCTTTGGAAATCCCCCTCCCTTCTGGAGGTCTCAGAGAGCTTCTGCCTCTCACATGCTGGTCTGAATCAGAGGAAGGAGAGGTGGCTCAATGGTAGAGTGCTTGCTTGCAATGCTGAGGACCCGGCAGGCCCAGTTAAAAAGCTCCAGCGGTAGTTTGCGTGAAGCCTCCGCCCCAGGTTCTGAATAGGCAAGACTGACCCCGGGGGCTGATTGGGTATCAGGAAGCTTCCAGGCACAGAGAAGGAGCAGCTGGGCCAAAATGCGCCCGGTGCGCAGAGATACACAAGCTCTTAAGTGTGGGAAGGGGGTTGGGCAGAGGTGGGATCCAACCAGTTCTCCCCACTTCTCTAGAAGTGGTTACTCATTTTTTCTGAGTGCCGAGAAGGGGTTCCTAAAGCAACCTCCCTGCCCAATAGGGACTAGAGGTGCGTGTGTGCGGCGGCGCCACTGTTTGAATCCCACCACCATTGGAACCTGTTATTAAATTTTTTGGATCCCACCACTGGGGTTGGTGTGTGTGTGTGTGTGTGTCGTGGGGGGGCGCCCTGGGGGGTCGTGGGGGAAGGGCCAGGGGGTAATTTTGCGCCCCCTAGGCGTGCGCCCGGTGCACGAGGCCCCCCCGTCCCCTTGGCCCTCCGCCACTGGAATCCCCAGAGCAGTGGCGTACCGCTAATGGGAACATGGGATGTCACATGCCACTGAGCCCAGCCTTTCCCCCCAGCCTCCCTGCAGGCTGGCTTTTGCCCTCCCCAGCCCCTGGGGATGGCAGGAACCGGCCTGCAGGGAGGCTGGGGGTGTCAGGCTCTCGAATGTGGAAATAAGAGACCGTAGGAAAGTCCTAAAGCAGTTTATTTCTACAACGCGTAGAGTAACAGAGAAAGCTGAATCTAAGCTCTCCCGCTTAGATCCAGCGATTATATCCTTCCATCCCCCCCCCCCATTTGATTCCCACCAAATGTGTTTCACAAAGTGTATAACATTTGCACTACAGAGCTTCAAGAAACCTGGGAACGTTCGCACCTTCCCGCAGGAGGGCTGGCGCCAGGGAATTGCCAGGGAGGGGAGAGGGAAACAGGAAAGCATTTACAGGAAACATTTGCAATTCTTACACAGCAAGACATCTAAGCACTGACAGGCATGGACCTGACAGGAGGGATGGGGTTTGGCGGCACGTTGCCCAGGAGCTGGCCTGCTGCTGCAGCGCCAGTCCGAGCCCCGCCCTCCACCGCCCTCCCTGCTGGCTCCCTGGCTCCCGTAAGTGGGGTACCAGGGGCACCAGGGGTGGGTGCAGGGGAGACGGTCATGCCCCGGACGCAGTTTAGCCCAGGTATGGCACTACCCCAGAGGAATGGAAATGGGAGGAAGGCAGCTGTAAATTTCCTGCATTGTGCTGGGGACTGGACTAGATGAGCCTTGAGGTCCCTCTCAGCTCTGTGTTTCTATGTGGTCATATTGATATCTGTAATGCTTCTGGGGAGGAGAGGACTCCAGAGCCTTCGGATGGCAGATATTTTAGTGACTAACAGAACACTCTTATGCCATGTCACAGGTTTATTAAATTTTTGTGATTTATGAACATGCCTTTGGGAAGGGGCCACTGTGCAGAGATTCAACACGTGCTTTGCGTTCTGACCCCCCCCCCCCCCCCCGGTCCAAAGCCTGGCAATCTCAGGGAAGAAAAAGCAGACTCTCCAATCAAGACCCTCATTTGCGTTCCCGGACAGGTGCAGGCGGCCCAGGAAGTTGCCTCTCAACACCCCCACTGTTTTGCTTTCCCAGAGACTTGCTGTGTGTCTGAGTGGGGGGGCGGATTTACCACATCGCTCAGAGAGGTATCGCAAGCCAGACCAGTCCCCCAGTGATTCCTCAGGAGACCCCCATCCAAGCACGATCCTCCACGCTTACAGCAAGAGTTTGGGGAGAGCCTCAAATTCTCGTCTTAGAAACAAGGCAACGGGTTTAGAAGAGAAGCAGCAGCATTTGGATTTATACCCCACTTTTCTCAACCTCAAGGAGTCCCAAAGAGGCCTACAACAGACATCTTGGGAGGCAGATGGGGCTGAGAGGGGAAGAAGAAGAAGAAGAAGAAGAAGAAGAAGAAGAAGAAGAAGAAGAAGAAGAAGAAGAAGAAGAAGAAGAAGAAGAAGAAGAAGAAGAAGAAGAAGAAGAAGAAGAAGAAGAAGAAGAAGAAGAAGAAGAAGAAGAAGAAGGAGGAGGAGGAGGAGGAGCAGGAGCAGGAGCAGCAGCAGCAGCAGCAGCAGCAGGAGCAGGAGCAGGAGCAGGAGCAGTTTGGATTTATATCCCCCCTTTCTCTCCTGTGGGAGACTCAAAGGGGCTGACAAACTCCTTTCCCTTCCCCCCTCACAACAAACACCCTGAGAGGTGGGTGGGACTGAGAGAGCTCTGAAGAACTGTGACTAGCCCAAGGTCACCCAGCTGGCGTGTGTGGGAGTACACAGGCTAATCTGAATTCCCCAGATAAGCCTCCACAGCTCAAGCGGCAGAGCGGGGAATCTTGGGCTAGTCACAGTTCTTCTGAACTCTCTCAGCCCCACCCACCTCACAGGGTGTTTGTTGTGAGTGGGGAAGGGAAAGGAGGTTGTAAGCCCCTTTGAGTCTTCTATAGGAGAGAAAGGGGGGATATAAATCCAACATCTCCTCCTCCTTCTGCTACTGCTAAAATATATATGTAACTCGCCTGCTATATGTTACCACAGCCATCTGGGGCATTCTTTCCTTGATCTTTACTTTATGGCTTCACACACTTTGCAGGTAATTAGGCTTTCCCCTGACACCCTGGTCCCATGGGAAACAGAGCCACATTTGTTATTTTGTGGGGGCAGGAAGCCAGGTGGCTTTCTCTTACTATCTGCCACCAAACTTGGGGAGCCTTAGCTCCGGGGACTGTTTTTCACCATTTCTTGGGAATTCAGGAGGGGGGATCTGGAGGGAATAAAGGGGATTGCAAAAGCCTGGTCTGTCAGAACTGGCTTCGCCAAGTTCTGGTGTTCTGACGCTTATCAATAAACGCTACCGATCAACAACACAGAGTCCCTTTGTTGGCTTAAGGTTCGAGACCTAACAAGATCCCATCCTCCTCAAGCCTCTAGGAATGTCCCAACCCTAGGTCGTCAAAAGTTAGTCGTGACTTGATGGCACTTATGTTCCTATA
This sequence comes from Sphaerodactylus townsendi, assembly GCF_021028975.2. Classification (NCBI taxonomy): domain Eukaryota; kingdom Metazoa; phylum Chordata; class Lepidosauria; order Squamata; family Sphaerodactylidae; genus Sphaerodactylus; species Sphaerodactylus townsendi. Next base: position 2,285,748 of record NC_059429.1, read on the forward strand.
CAATTTTTAATGGCTCCTTATGTCTCTAGCCACTACGCTAGGCCTCATTGGAGATTTGTGCTGTTTACCCCTCCACCTGTACCAGTGCTCTTTCATGATTTCCCTCTCTCTCTCTCTCTCTCTCTCTCTCTCTCTCTCACCCAACCAATTGGCTCCAATTTCATCCGCAAGGTGAGCACAGCACTTATTTCCCTTCCCGGCTCAGTCCAAGGACCACCCGCTGGCAAAGCTGCCGCTCTTTAATGATTGTCTTTTTCATTATAGCAGAAGAGCCAAGTCCGGTGGGAACCCCCATTAAACTTAATCGCCATTCTGGCTGCCCAGGCAAGCCGCGGCAGAACGGCGGTCACGTGCCGAAGTCTCCAGCTCGGGCCTGGCATTATTTAATCCATTTGGAGGCCAGTCCTCTGTGGCTTCGTCCAGGCTTTGTGCTAACACGTCATCATGCTCAGAAGCCAGTTCGCGCACTGTTTTCCTTGGCGCATTAAGGGCATTTCTCTTTCTCTCTCAACGACTCCTGATTAGTTGAGGCAAATTGAGTTTTCTAGGAAAAGCTGGAAGGAGCTGAGGACCTCACAGGATCAGACCTGCAAATGCGCAGGCTCCCTGGGCTACCAATCATGATGCAAGGCAATCAAAACATCTTGTGTTGAAAATCCACACCCCCACCTAACATGAAGGTCGCATGAGGACCTCTGGAAGTTTTAAATGCTAGTAAACAACCCTTCAGAATACCGAGAAACGACCTATGACCTTTCCCCTCCCATTTCTTCGTCTTTTCCTTCTTTTTATTCCACCCTTCCTCCAAGGAACTCGACCAGCACAAAAGGCTCTCCCTTTTTTTCAAACTCTCACAACAGCCCTGCAGAGTAGACTGGGCTAGGAGCAAATTTCAGGTCCAGGGTAGCCTAGCAGTTTTCTTGGTGGAGTGGGGATTTGAACATGGCCCCCACATTCTGGTCCAATCTGCTAATTGCTACCCCACTAATACCTCAAAAATTTTGTTTCTCTCTGCAATGCTACTAGACTCGAATCCAACTGCACACCAACGCAGCTAACCTCTGAAACTGCCACACCACACAGCTCTCGGTGCCGCTTTCAACTGGGGCCCCCAGATTTGCAATTAGGACCACAGGGAAGGGATGGGAGGAAAACAATATCTCTCTCCTCCTTGATGCCTCCATCTGAGCTACCTGGAGCATGGGATGTGGGGGGGGAGGGGTAGCAATTTATACCGTTAAAGGACCATGGGAAGAAGGGGTTAAATACCTTGCTTTTCAAATTGGCTTGCACAAACCCACAGGAGACCCCTCGAACATGGATTTTCTCTGGTTCTGTCTCGCTCAGCCTTTCATCTCCAGCTTTCTTTATATCAGGCTGATTTCCGCCTTGGCTATGTATCCCCGTTAGAAGCAGAGCCAAATATCAGCTGCCTTTGATCCTTTCAAAGGGCGGCCAGCCACTGCCGTATGCTCCCCGTTGTCCACAATTATTGGAATCGCCCCATATCTGCTTTCTAGCGAGCAGAGTCAAAACACAAAGGCCCCCAGGAGCCCCCTTTCATCCAAAGGGGCTCCCCTCCCCTCAACCTCAGACCAATAAATAGACAAACAATCGGGAATTGATAAGGCAGGTAAGGGCTGAATTCAGAGAAAGTCTCTGTTGCTGTTACCCTGGGGAGGAGAGGGTTAAAAGAGACCTTTGACCATCTCATATGGGACTGAGTCAGACCTCTAGACCTGAGCTGCCCACCCCATTGTGCTCTAGTTGTCATTTTCAACCAGGTGTGTTGGGAGGGGGACACTGAACAGCTAGTTTTGTGGAGGGGGGCAGCGGTCACATCAGGCACCCCCCGGGCATCCCCATCCCTGCATTAGAAATCTCTGCACATCTCTTCTCAGTCCCTGGGTTAATTCTTGACATTCAGTTGCAGCTCAGGATTTTTTTTTTTCTTCTTAACCGAACAGCTGGGGGGTTGCTAAGCGAGTTGCTATGCGAGAGGCAGGCAGCATGAAGATGCGGTCCAAGCATCCAAGAGGCAGCCACGCCCGGCAACTGTCCGAAATGCTAACTGTGCCGACTCACTCTCCCCTGCAAGGAATCGGCAAAGGGATCTTGAACGCCTCTTTCTCGGACGGAACAGAAACCAGGGCTTTCGCAGGGCCCTCCTCCTGACCTCCTTTGTTTATTACATTTTGAGCCCACTCTTTTCTACTCTGGGAGCCGCTGGCAAAGGCATTTTTAACCCCCTCTTACCCACAGTGAACACCGAACAGTGGTTTGGGCAGAGCTTTCTCCTTGCTCAATTTGTTATATTTCGATCCCACTCTGCTTACTGACTGTCAGGAGTTCTTACACCGATTAGAGCTGAGACAACGGCAAAGGTCTCTTTAACCTCTTCTGACCCCAAACAGACCATTTTGACATAGCTGGGTAGGTTTTTTTAAATTAACCCATTTGATCCCTTGCATGATCTGTCACACTGGCAAGGGCTCACTTAACCTCATCTTACCCAAAGGGAGCAGCCAAGCTCTCTACTTATGTCATTTATTTATTTTGTAGTACCTGGCTCGCTCTGTTCGCCACTCTGCAGTGCTTGAGACACTGGCAAAGGCCTCTTACGCTGACTCCTGACACTAACGTGGGTACATAAAGGGGGAAGGAGGGGTTGTTTAGTATTTTATAGTATAGTACAGCCATCTGTAGTTAGCATTTTATATATTATTTTATTGTAAATTATATATTGTAAATTGATGTTTTAAATTGTTTTAATGTTGATGGACACAGCCATTTTATATATTATTTTATTGTAAATTATATATTGATGTTTTAAATTGTTTTAATGTTGATGGACACCGCCCTGACCCTTTGGGGAGAGCAGTATACAAATATAAATAATAATAAATAATAATAATAATAATAACGCTGGCTTAAGCAGAGTTCTATCTTCGTCCAATTTATGCTGTTTTCATGCCACTCTGCTTAGCCCTGCCGGTGCTTGTAGTGGAAAGTGCTCTCAAGTTATTGCCAATTTATGGCAACTCCACAAAGTTTTCAAGGCAAGAGCCTCAGCTTAGCAACCCCGGACTTCCTGGGTGGTCTCTCATCCAGGTACTACACAGGGCTGACCCTACTTAGCTTTCAAGACCCACTGAGACTGGGCTAACATGGGACATTCAGGTCAGAGTGGAGACACAGGCAAAGGCCTCATTAACCCTTTCTGACCCAGCATGAACAGCATCAGAGGTATTGTCGAAGGTTTTCATGGACGGAATCACTAGGATGTTGTGGGTTTTCTGGGTTGTAAGGCTGTGTTCCAGTAGTATTTTCTCCTGACATTCTGCCTGCATCTATGGCTGGCATCTTCAGAGGTTTTGGTAGAACTGTTTTTAATGTCACTTTTCTTTCTAGAAGCTCAGAACAGCATAATCTACATCATTTTCACTGTGTCTGCATCGTTCTGCTTCTGATATAGACACAAGGTCTGTTACACCTATTTCTCTTCAGGAAACATCTGAGAGTTTTCTCTGCACATTGCACTGAGGGGAGTGGAAAGAGAATCGCTAGAAACATACAACAGATTTGGGGGAAAGAATACAAAAAAGGGGACCAGAATTATGCAGGGGAAATATGGGGAAAACCTAAAACGTTAAAGATGCTGAGAGCCAGCATGGTATAGTGGTTAAGAGTAGGTGAATTCTAACCTGGAGAACCGGGTTTGATTCCCCACTCCTCCACCTGAGTGGCAGAGGCTTTATCTGGTGAACCTGATGTGTTTCCACACTCCTAAATTCCTGCTGGGTGACCTTGAGCTAGTCACAGTTCTTCGGTGCTCTCTCAGCCCCACCAACCTCACAAGGTGTCTGTTGTGGGGAGAGGGAAAGGAGTTTGTAAGCCATCTTGAGTCTCCTTACAGGAGAGAAAAGTGGGGTATAAATCCAAACTCCTCCTCCTCCTCCTCCTCCTCTTCTTCTTCTTCACTTCGGTGGAAGGGGAAGATAATGTGGTGGGGGGGCATCACTGAAGTTTATAATAGAATGGAGACTGGACAGAGACAATTTTTATTTTATATTTATATTTTATTTATTTTATATATATATATATATATATATAATAAAGGTTCATCTTCTAATCAGCAGAAGTTTGCCAACACAAAGGTCGGAGACAGTAAGTCTAGGGCAAAGGAGCAACAGTTAATCTTTAACATGATTGGTGAGTTCAACTGTGACTCTAGGCCAATGAGAGGCTGTTGCCGGGGCAGAGGAAAAGTATCCTTGTTGAATGGATAAAATGCAAAGCATTGCATATGCTAAGTTCAGTGGCTGAGTCTAAGTTCGGAGTGTTGAGTTCTGTGTGTGTTCAACTTTGTTCTTGCTGAAGAGTTCTGTATAGTCTTATAGTCTTGTATAGCATAGACTTGTGTAACTTTGCAACTGCTAAAGTAAAACTTTCCTATGGAAAGAACATCTTTTGTGGAGAGTATTCTTTTCCAAGGGTGATAGAAGGTTGCAGTGAGTGCAAGAAGACTACTAGACCTTCTCATCTTACCAGAGCAGCTCCGCTTTAAACTCTGCTGATAATTTTTTCTCCTTTTCTCATAATGCTAGAACTCATGGTTACCCCGGGAAATTGGCAGTAGTCTCGGATCAAACACAAACCCACGAAACTTGTTGCAACAAGATGGGGCTGTAGGGTGAATGAGACCATTCTCAAAGGATAAATGGCCACGTGCCCTTTCTAAACTGGCAAAGCTTCTTTAAGAGGGGTCAGTCAGGAGAGGGGAAAAGGCAAGATAAAGGTACTAACATATCTAGCTTTCCCGCTCCACAACAACCCCTTCCTCTTTAACAAGGGGCCATGTATTTGCATACAATATGTCGGTCATTCCTTGTGCAGTGGCAGTCTATTGCAAAGGATGGGATGTGGGCAGCAGAGAAGAGGAGAAGGTGGTGATCTTCATGGGCCTGATGGGCTTCCATGAAGAAGAAGAAGAAGAAGAAGAAGAAGAAGAAGAAGAGGAAGAGGAAGAGGAGGAGGAGGAGGAGGAGGAGGAGGAGGAGGAGGAGTTTGGATTTATATCCCCCCTTTCTCTCCTGTAAGGAGATTCAAAGGGGCTGCCAATCTCCTTGCCCTTCCCCCCTCACAACAAACACCCTGTGAGGTGGGTGGGGCTGAGAGAGCTCCAAAGAACTGGGACACACCCAGCTGGCATGTGTGGGAGTGCATAGGCTAATCTGAATTCCCCAGATAAGCCTCCACAGCTCAAGCGGCAGAGCGGGGAATCAAACTCGGTTCCTCCAGATTAGAATGTACCTGATCTTAACCACTACGCCACTGCTGCTCCTTGAAGCACTTGGTTGGCCTCTGTTGGTAACTCGGTGTTTACTAGATGACTCTTTGGTCCAATCCAGCAAAGAAAACATGTGCAGCATTTTGTTCTTGCAAAACCAACTTGCGTATGCAATGCATTCCTCTCAGGGCACGTGGTAACCCCCATCCTTCCATCCTTATTTTTGCTGGAATGTGGGTGGTGCATCCAACATTTATACCCATGATGCATTGTAATCTAACAATCATGTTTTTAATAAATCTGACCCATTCCAGGTGATCAGCTTACTAAGACTCCCCCCGCCTCCCCTTCCGACAGCCCTGTAAGGTAATTCAGGTTCAGAGAGAGAGAGAGAGAGAGAGAGAGAGAGAGATGACCGTGTCAATGTAATGGTGCCAATGGTGATGACTGGAGATCTCCTGGATTTACAAGTGATCTCCAGGCAGCTGAGATCCGTTCAGCTGGAGGAAATGGCCACTTTGGAAGGTGGATCCTATAAAGAAGAAGAAGAGTTTGGATTTATGCCCCGCCTTTCTCTTCTGTAAGGAGACTCAAGGTAACTTATATATTCCTTTCCCTTCCTCTCCCCACAACAGACACCTGGTTAGGCAGGTGGGGCTGAGAGAGTTCTGAAGAACTGTGACTATCCTAAGGTCACTCAGCAGGCTTCATGTGGAGGAGCAGGGAAACAAACCTGGGTCACCAGATAGGAGTCTGCTGCTCACGTGGAGGAGTGGGAAATCAAACCCGGTTCTTCATGTTAGAGACCACTGCTCTTAACCACTACACCAGCTGGCATAATATTCACTGAAGTTCCTCCCCTCCCCTCCCTAACCCCCTCCTCCTTCCCTTAGGCCCGTGGTGGCGAACCTTTGGCACTCCAGATGTTATGGACTACAATTCCCATCAGCCCCTACCAGCATGGCCAATTGGCCATTCTGGCAGGGGTTGATGGGAATTGTAGTCCATAACATCTGGAGTGCCAAAGGTTCACCACCACTGCCTTAGGCTCTTCCCCCAAAATCTCCAGCTATTTCCCAGCCCAGACTGGCCAATCCTAGTCCCAAAGTCACCTGACGAGCTTCCATGGCTGAGTGCAGCCTTGACTGCGTCTCCCCCGGAGGCCCACCTGATGTTCTGACTGCGACCCTCCACTTGCTCACTTATCAAGAAGAACAAGGAAGCCGGGTTGGGGAATGCAGGTGAGACCGGTTCTCTTGTTCGCCACGTTGCGCTCTTGTTCGCCATGTTGCGCTGCTGACGAGTTTGCAGAGAATGTCGGAGGAGGCCATTCTTGCCTCTTAGCAGGAAAATCCAGAGTTCTTCGAGAGACAGCAGCTGTTCCCCACCCCCCCACCCACCTCTAGCACCAGCAACATCTGTTCCTCTTCCCTGAATTAAAATTCATAAGATTCGCTCACCCGGGGCAACCCGATCAACAATTCCAATCAGGTCTATCTTTTTTCCAACTGAGTGACTTTATTTGACAGTAAGATATAGATTTATCCCCACGAAAGGAGCGTCCGAGTTCAGAAACGCTGCGGCCTTTGCCACCTGGAAACAGCTGGCGGAGATGGCTTAGCCACGTCGGGAAACGTCAGGTGGAGGGTGCAAGGGAGGTAGAGGGTTCCCAAGGAGCAGTGGGGCAAAAGCACGCCAGAACACCTTCCATCTCTCCCACTTGCTGCCCCTCTTGCAGGTCTTTTAACTCCATAAAACGGAAGCCCGGCTTCCACAGAGAGGTGGATTCCACACAGCAAATATACAGTGGGTTGCAGTCATTATAAAGGAATCCGTTTTCCCTTTTTCTGTTCACATGCATGCTGTGCAGGCAGCAACTGGAGCCCAAGGGAACAATCTGGGTTACTTTCATGCCTTCGCACAGAGGCGCTTGTCTCTTTTCACAATTTTTAATTTCCTGCGACATAGGCATAGCTGCGCAGGAATGCAAAAATGAACCGCTGCAGCCATGCGGATCACCCCACCATGAGATTGGTTGCACCTGCATAGCTGCACATGTGCAATGTGCAAAATGAAAATGAAAAAGGGACCTCCCTGCAATAATGAATGTATTGCTGTAGCAGGCGGGTTCTCCCTGATTGGGGACAGTGTGGTGGAAGGGACGGAAATAAAGCTCCTCCTTCCTGGTCGTTTGTGCGGGAGCGACTCCGACTCATGATTTTGCAAAAGAATCCCTGGTTTAGCGACTTTCGAAAACCCTGGGTTGAGGGAAAGAAAATGGGGCAAACTCGTTTTGGGGACGGGTCCTGTGTGAATCCCCCCCCCCAAGCTTTGCACTGCGCTCTCACCCATTATATTTGCCCTGTGCATTTTACCGGAGGGCTCCCACCCTCTTCCCTTCAGTAAAGGGCTACCAAGGTACTTTTACAATATATCTTCACCATATCTACGACGTACCCTAATGCTAGCCCGACTGAATGCCCTACCTTCAGCAGTCCTGAGCGGCAGATTTCTCCAGATCCCATACCAACAAAGAACGTGTCCCTGCTCACAAAAAGCCATCGAAACAATCGAGCACATCCTCCTAGATTGCGAACTATATACTTCATCTAGAAGACAATATATAGACCCACACACTGAGAACTATGCCAACTCACCAGACAAGGTTAAATCCTTCTTTCTGCTTTGTGATCAGTCTCCTCAGAGATCCCTAGACGTTGCCAAATTCCTGGCGCTGGCACAGCAGATTCGTCACAGATTTTAGTTTATTTATTTATTTATTGTTTTAACTGCTGGAAATGTCCGAACCTACTTATTTTAACTTGATTCTCCTCAACCTCCCTATTGTATTTTAAAGTTATGCCAATAAAAAGGTTGTTGATGATGATGATATTTGCCCTGTGGAGAATCACCAGAATGAGTTCAAGTGGCAATGGAGTGGATCAGGCTTGAAAATGAGGGGTTCAGGATTTCAAGAACTGCCTTTTTAGTCTCCTAATCCCGGACGATGCACCTGTGGTTGTTCATTAATCAATATGCTCCCTTCCACTCGATTTAGAATTCACTCACTATTTGTGAACTTTCTGGGAAAAGTCTTGGGAACACACTCATATGTCTCAGAAAGTTTGCTCCTAATATTGGCACCTTTGTGCTGCTGTCAGCAGAGTTTAAAGCGGAGCTACTCTGGTAAGATGAGAAAATCTAGTAATCTTCTTGCACTCACTGCAGCCTCCTAGCACTTTGGAAAAGAAAACTCTCCAAGCAAGATGTTCTTTCCAGAGGAAGGTTTTAATTTAGCAGTTGCAAAGTTGCACAAGTCTATGCTATACAAGACTATAAAACCATACAGAACTCTTCAGCAAGAACAAACTTGAACACACCCTGAACTCACACTCTGAACTTAGACTCAACTTATACTGAACTTAGCATATACAATGTATTGGGTCTTATACATCCAGCAAGGATACTTTTCCCTGTCCCGGCAACAGCCTCTCATTGGTCTAGAGTCACAGTTGAACTCACCAGTCATGTTAAAGGTCAACTGTTGCTACTTCGCCCTAGACTTACTATCTCCGGCCTTGCTGTTGGCAAACTTCTGCTGATTAGAGGATGAACCTTTTGTGCCTTGTGATTTTGGCCTGCTATTTTCAACAGCCCTCAACGTTTTTTGTCTGAAATTGCCGTGGGAGCAGAACCTCAAGGAAAGCCATAGAAACGTCGCCCATTGTTGTATAATTTGCTTGGCTATTCAATGAAAAGTTCTCCTTTATTGGACCAAAGAACTAGAAGGTTGCAGTGAAGACAGATACTCCGATTCTGGGATTAATGTTTGAGGTTCTCCAAGTGATGCCCAGCAGTCCAATCCATCTGAGCGCTGACTGGGCATGACAGCAAGCTCTGTTTACATTCTGAGCCAGCGAAGAACATCTCCAGGAAATGATATCAATGTACCACTGAAGGCCTTTACAGCCACAATCAACTGGCTGCTGTGGTTTTTCCAAATTGCATGGCCGTGGTCTGGTAGTTTTTGCTCCTAACGTTTCACCCGCGTCTGTGATGGGCATCTGAGATGTGTTTCTCTCCATGGCACAGTGTGGAGTGATTGTACCAGACCACAGCCACACGCCCCAAGACAGCCAAATGATTCTCGGCTTGTAATGGTGATGGAAAGGGCCATCCAGCCAAAGCGGACATCGCCACTGCTTATTGAGTTTTCAAGCAAGAGATGGGCAGCAGTGATTGGCCATGGCTTGCCTCTGTGTAGCAAATCCTGGCCTCCCTTGGCAGCCGGCTTCCCATACAAGCACTAACCAGAGTTGATCCTGCTCTCTTCTGAGAGCAGACAAGGTAAGGTTAGCTGGGGCCACGCGAGTCAAGGCTAAACTCATAATGTATTGGAGTATCATGAGATGGGCACACTGATATTTTCAACCAGAAAATGCTGAGTGTCAGTTTCTTGCCTAATTATCGTTGTTGGACAACCCAGAAACAAGATGCTCTGCGGCTTTTCTACCGCAGCTAAGTGGATCAAAGAACAAGGCACAGGCTATTTATTCACTTGTGGTTTGCTGTGCATTGAGCGCTCATTCCCTTCAGGTTGTAATGCACGTGTTTTCCCCTCTCCCAAACTCCCCTCGCCTCAGGTCAGAGAATCTCTGTGGTACTTCTAACAGCCTTTCCTCTCACTTCACAGGGAAAGAGAAGGGGGAAAACATGCACTTGGCTTGTGGTGGGTTTTCTTGCTGCCTCCCCCTGCCTGCCCAACACCCGTTCCTCCCACTCTTTGGGGCAACAATTCCAAGCGATTGGAAGAGCTTCCTTAAAAAAAAAAAGTTTTAACATTGCCAGTCTATCTCTGGTATAATAGACTGGTGAAAACTACATTAAATTAACATGATCTAGCAAATTAATGCTAGACCCAAGATGGCACGCACGCACGCACGCACGCACCTGCACACACACTCACTCACTCACTCACATACAAAAGGCTGAAAGTTGCATGGGGGAACATAGGGGTAAAATGGCAGATCAGCTCCGCTGGAGAGCACAGTCCCTTTGCAGCAGGAGAATCCCATTTAAACAAAAGAAAAAAGGGAGCAATCAAAGGGATTAAAATGCCAGGCAACTACTATGCAGATGCCCTCGCTAATTGATTGTGCAACTTCATTGTTACTAACATATGCTAAAATGGGTGGGTTCCACTCAACACATGCAAATCACAATGGCTAACTGCACCTTTTACACTTGTTAACCGATGCAAATGGTTCTTTCTCCCACCCTGGACATTCCACAAGTATATAGACTCCACTTGCTTTACTACCATCAGATCCTCTGAAGATGCCAGTCACAGATAAGAACATAAGAACAAGCCAGCTGGATCAGACCAGAGTCCATCTAGTCCAGCTCTCTGCTACTCGCAGTGGCCCACCAGGTGCCATTGGGAGCTCACATGCAGGAGGTGAAAGCAATGGCCTTCTGCGGCTGTTGCTCCCGAGCACCTGGTCTGCTAAGGCATTTGCAACCTCAGATCAAGGAGGATCAAGATTGGTAGCCAGAGATCGACTTCTCCTCCATAAATCTGTCCAAGCCCCTTTTAAAGCTATCCAGGTTAGTGGCCATCACCACCTCCTGTGGCAGCATATTCCAAACACCAATCACACGTTGCATGAAGAAGTGTTTCCTTTTATTAGTACAGACATACGGAAACCCCACAACACCCAAAAGAAAAAAAAAACACGGGGTAAGCACTGCATGCATACAGGACTACGGTGTCCCATCTCTTTCCCCTCCCCTGGCATGTCCCTTCCCGCCCCCAACATGGAAGTCATGTTTCACATGGGACCAGTGACACACCAAGCAACAAATTTGCTGACTCAGTTAAGAGCTTCAGGGTTCTACTAGGTCTAATTTATCATTGGAGAAGTCAGTTAAGAAAAGTAAAGGCAAAAGATCATTACTGACCCAGGGGGTGACGTCACTTCCTGACGTTTACTAGGCAGACTTTGTTGACTGAGGGGTTATGCATGGCCTTCCACAGTTGTCTACATTCCACCCCCAGCAAGGTGGGGACTTGTAAGGAATTCCATAGAAGCAGAAATAAAAGGCTTTTTTGGTGTAAAAGACCGTTTATTCAGACATCCTAGAAAGCTCACGTAAGACACCCATCGCGGGCAGGAATAAAAGTCTCCATGAAGCACAGGTTATAACTTCTGTCCATCCCATCCCTCCGGATTCCCATGGGAACGGAGTTCTCATCTCTCGCGAGAGATAAGGTCTCGGCCAAGCAGATGCTGGCCCACTGGTTATGGAATGCAGTCAAGGCCAGGCGGCTGTCCCACTCATCAACACCATTGAATCCTTTACACTCTGCCTCCCTTAAAAAAGACTTCTCCCCCCAGGTTTGTGCGGAAAGGTGCGATGGAAAGCAGAAATGAGGGCAGGGTCAATATTTTCGGAATAAACCCATTGATTATACCCAGAGGAATATCCCACCCAAGAGACTAAATATTGCAAGCCGTTTGCGATTAAAACGCAGAGTCCAGGATGCGTCAATTTCGTGAATGCTTGTGGCCATCAATTATAGTCGGTGGGGGTCTCTCCGCTGGTCGTGCAGGCATCGGAAACGGAGCCTCCTTGGAGCAAACTGGAATGGAAGCATGGTGGATGGATATTACTTAGAGAATTAGGCAAGTCCAATCGGCAGTGACATCATTAATCACTTTAGTAATCTGGAAAGGTCCCACGGACCTTTTGCCCAGTTTGAAAATTTATGCACGTCTCTTGAGATTTTGGTAGATAAATACACCCAGGCCTACACGTAGTGGGGAAACGGCTGCGCTTATCCGCTGAAGTTTTGGGAGTCTTTAGCCTGCTGTAAGGCGGCCTGGACCATTTTCCACCCTCGCCAGAGATGAAATCCATTGTTGAAACTCGGAGGATTCAACGCCCGCAGGTAGCGTTGCGCAACGAGGAAAGGATCGACTCAGACACAATTCCTGAAGGGGTTTCTTTTTTTGGTACTGCTATGAACCGCATTATTATAGGCGCATTCTGCAAGCGAAATTAACTCCTCGCACTACCAGTCTTGGTGGTAGTTGGTGTAACAACGTGAAATACTGCCCAGGGTTCTTGTTCGTTTCCTTCTGACTCACCGCCACTTGAGCGTGGTAGCTGCATTCGCCGGGCCGCCCCCAACAAACCCAGAAAAGCTTTCCAGAACTTCGAAATGAATTGGGGCCCAAGGTCGGAGACCACCTTAACGGGCGGAGTGTAGACGATAAATATGCTGAATGAACAGACGCTGTGCTTAACTTAGGAGCCGGAGGATGGAAGCACATGGGATGAAATGGGCTTGTTTAGAAAATAAGTCCACCACCACCCACAAGACCGTGTTGCCTTGACTTTTCTGGCAATCCGTAATAAAATCCATGGAGATGACTTCCCAGGCGGAGGCCAACGAGAGGCTTCAACAGACCATGGGGTTTTCCCCGAACGTTTGGCTTCTGCACAAACAGAGCAACCTTTTAATATATGTCTCAATGTCCTTACATCGCTACACCAAAATTGACGGCGGGCCAAAATGAAGAGTTTTTTTTAGGAAGCCAAAATGTCCAGCCGAAAGGGCATCATGACAGGCCTCGAGAACCTGCTTTCACGGAGGGGAGGCACGTTCAACAACTTCGCTGGCCAAAACACCATTCTCCAGGCGCAATTGGGAGTCACCTTCCTCCTCTGGTGGCTCACAAGAGGCCCTCGGCCTCGAAGTTCTCGTGAGGGAAAGGAGAGATCACAGGCTGGGAATGGGTGGAGAAGGAGGAGTGGACGCTTGAGGATCGAAGTGACAGCCAGCCCCAATTGGGAGGGAGAGAACAGTGCTGGAATATCCCGTAAGGCAGCTCCCCCCTCCGGGCAGGCGCCAGAGCGCATCAGCCAGTTTATTGGTTTCCGGGAAAAATGGACAGTGAAAGAGAAACCAGAAAAGAAATCGGGTCCAGCGGAGTTGTTTTGGCGGACATCTTGAGGGGGTGGAGAGGGCCAAGTTCTTGTGGATCCGACCAAACTTGAAAGGGGCAAGTTAGCCCCTCCCAGCCAGTGGCTACGCCAAGTGGAAAGTGCTACTTTTGATGGCCGCCAGTCTCTTTATCCCCTACAGTCCAGTTGAGCTCAGCACCGGAGAATTTCTTTGATAAATAAGCACACGGAACCAGCCTATCATCTTTATTTCTGCAACAGGGCTGCTCCAAGCTTTGTCCGAAGCATCCACGGAACCACAAACGATCTTGGGTCAGGGTGTTTTAGGATAGGTCTGTGCTGATTTTGGGTAAGCTGAAAGGCTGTCTGACATTCTTTAGACCAGGAAAGGGGGCCCGGGCTTGGCAGCCTGTGGATCTTTACCTAGTGCGAAGAGGTCTGTGGAGTGGGGAGAGTCAGTTCAGCTTAATTGGGGTATAAAGTCATGATAGAAATTAGCAAACCCTAGGAAAGATTGAGTTCCTTTCGATTGGTAGGGGCAGGCCATTGGAGGACTGCTTCAATCTTAGCAGGATCCATTTTTAGCCTCCCTCGAAGAGATCCGTAACCCAAATGATGCGATAGAGGTTTGGTGGAAAACAACATTTAGAAAGTTTGGCAAAGAGGGAGTTGTTGAGCAAGCTGCCAATACTTCGAACCACGCTTCATGCTCCTCCATGGTTTGTGAATAAATTAAAACATCAATCTTGCCACACCACTACCCTTGTACAATAAATCATGGAGAACTTCACAGCTGATAAGGGCCATAAAGCCCGGGGCCACTTAACGAATGGCATATTAAGCATTCATACTGTCCAAATTTTGTGTTAAATGCAATAAATCGTTCATAGCCTCCGCAATCCTGACCCTGTAGTAAGCTTCTCTTAAGTCCAACTTAGTAAAATGCGTCCCTTGCCCAATGCATCTAGGAAGGTCCTTGATTAATGGCAAAGGGTATTTATTGGACAGGGAAACCGCATTGAGTCCTCGGTAATCCGTGGCAGAGCCTTTAAAGACCCATCCTTTTTTTTAACAAAACAATACAGGAGCAGCATGTGTGTTTGGTAGCCCGCCGTGGTGAACCCACGAAGCGAGGTTCTCCTGTCTAAGAAGGCACGGTTCCTTCTCCTCATTGGGACTCATCGGTAGATTCTACCTTTGGGCAGTTGCTCTGGCTGTAATTTCACGCATTTTGCAGTCAGTGTCTCTATGGGGTGCAATTGATCGTGATTCCTGCTCCTGGAAATACTCTGGCTAAATCTGGTAAGCCGTGGAAATCGCCGGACAGAATCGGAGCAATTAGAGCGCAGACGATGAAGCCTGGTATGTCAGGAGAAGGTGAGTTTTCCAATTCATGTTCTCCAAGAGGAGGGTCAGTGAATTCTAAGATCCTTTTCCAAAATGAATTTTGGTTCATGCAACAACAACCACCGCATGCCCAGAACTATGGAGGCCTATTTCACCGCCAGAATAAAAAAACTAATTTTCTCCCAATGGTCAGCGCAGCCGGAGGAGGACCGTTGAGTTTTGAACTGGCCGGTCCTTCACCCGAGAGAGGACTGCCGCCCATTTGGGTGAACGGTATGGGCTTAGCCAGGGGACTCGGTTCAGTCCAAGTTCCTTCCCGCCCACCTGGGGCCGTGATTAAAACAATGGGAGCACCCAGAATCTACAAGGGCTGAGGCTATAATAATGCAGTATGCTTAGCGGGTTGGCCAGAAGCGCTAACGGTGAATGGGAGCTTCGCCTTCACTCACCGTGATCTGGAGTTGAACCTATCCATGGGGCTGAAGAGAGTAAACAGCTGCTTCCCCTCCTCTGGGTCGCCTTCGTAACTGCCTTTTCCTTTAGACGAGCCCGTTGGGGTGGCCCGATTTGCGCGCAGGCTTGGCAGATGGGGTGCTGCCGGGCGTTGGCTTCGTTTTTTCGGCAGTTGGCAGCTAGATGACCTGGACTCCGCAGTGTAAAGACACAATCCCAGGACGGCGGCGGGCCGGAGGTGGTTTGGTAGAGGCTGCTGGCTTGGCTTGCGAAGTCGCAGCGGTGGTCGAGCCAGCGGTTTTAAGCGTACGCCCCGCACTTGCGTAATCCAAACGAGACGCTTTACTTGAGATCCCAAGTCGATCCAATCAGCAATAGTGCGGGGATCCGAATAAGAAACACCGTTTCCGCGCAGTTTGCCGTCAACAGCATCCTGAAGTATTCACATTTCATGCGCTCAGGCCACTCAGGAGGAGTTGAGCAGCCACATCTAAATTCACGGGCAAATTCTGCAAGCGGCGGTTGCCTTGCTGAATAGATTTGATGGCGCGATGGCTTCATTTTCAGCACCGGATCTTGGAAGCGAGCCCTTAAGGCTTGATGAACGCCAATCGCGCGCAGCATCCTCCCCTTGCAGATCAAAAGAGTCACAAACCAGTGGCTGTCAGCTCATCTAAGACGAACCGATGTCCCGGTGATTTTTCGCTGTTCAGACCGGGTACACAAATCGTCATAGTCCTCCATGTGTGGGCATCGAGTTGTAGGATGAAGTAGGAAGTTTGAAGCGGTCCCATCGAAACGGCAGGTATTGGAGGTCTGTAATATTCCTCTCTCCACGGGCTCCTTGGCGACACCGCTGGAAGCGGGTTGCGCAGGGTTGGGCTGAGGCAGCGCAGGAGGGCCGGAATCGGGTGGAGGTGGGGTACCAACGCCGGTGCCACGCTGGTGTTCTGCAGGGAGCCGTCCTTGGAAGGTGGCGAATGCTGAGTAGCAGGACTCCAGCAGCGTCGCCCCTCTGGCGTTAGCTGTACCAGTGACAGCGTGACCTAACTTGGGCATCTTGTCCTGCTGCTTCTTCCAGTTCCCTCTCCAGCGGCTAAATCTCTCTCCTTGTTGGTCAAGGCATCCTGGTAGCGATGCAGAGCTGCTTTCTCGTTCCAGTTTGGCCAGTTCGCCTCTGCTGAACAGCTGCAGTTAGTTCACTTTATGTGACGCAAGGGCCTTTAACGCTGCGTTGACGCTGTAAAGTCCAGTTTGGAGTGCGTTCCAGGACTTTATCATGGACTGATAGGTTCTGCACATATTGCCGTTGCAGCCAGTCTTTGTACGGTCAATTGAGTTGGATTTCTTTGGCGCTGCTGTTCCCCGGCCCTTTGCAGGTTTCACGCTCTTGCTGCAGCTGCTCTCGCCTCCTTCCCATAGCTGGCGTTCACGGGCCCATGCGCTTCCTGGGCATCTCGCAGTCGCCCACTTCCTCATCCCAGCTCTCTTTGATGGGAGGGAATAGATCCGATGGGAAGGCAGGCTTTCTTCGGATTCCTCTTCATCAGAATGTAGACCTCGCGCTCCACCGGGCGCTCCACAGGGCACTCTCAGGTGCAGCTGCTGATCCGGATCTGGGGGGTCCGACGTGAAGCTGGTATCGATACCCCTCCCAACTCCCGATTATAGTCCCGGGTTTCAGCGGTGGTCTTTCGATCGGCCCCAGTGCTAAGTGCCACGGTGGGATTCTGGGAGCATCACCAAAATACGAAGTCCAGGGAATCGTTCAATGGACTCCTGTGTTGCCGCGATGAAGGTGGTCAGACCTCGTCTTCTTCCGTGACAGGTTGCATCTGGAGGTTTGTAACCACACGGAAGCGGGCAGATATCCGATCCACAGGCGCCGATCCATAGACAGCCCCAAGCGACTCATGCAAATCCCACATGATCGCTCTCGGCCCCTCGCCCCAACGAAGTAAGGGAAGACTCTCGTGTTGATACGAGGGACGGAAAGATACCAGCGACCGCTTCCCGCCGGGTTCCAATCCATAAGGGAAAGCCCGAGCCCTCTTTAGCTACGACCTTCCATTCCACAGGTTCAGGAATATTCAACCTCTCCATGCCAAGACACCAGAGGTCCGGGCTGCACTGGGAAGATAGATGAATCCAGGATTCCTGCCACAATGTAAGGAATTCCATAGAAGCAGAAATAAAAGGCTTTTTTTTTGGTGTAAAAGACCGTTTATTCAGACATCCTAGAAAGCTCACGTACACGACGTGGCAGGAATAAAGTCTCCCGCCAGAAGCACAGGTTATAACTCTGTCCATCCCATCCCCCCTCCCGGATTCCCATGGGAACGGAGTTCTCATCTCTCTCGCAGAGATAAGGTCTCCGCCGCAGATGCTGGCCCATCGCCCGGGTTATGGAATGCAGTCAAGGCCAGGCGGCTGTCCCGCTCATCAACACCATTGAATCCTTTACAGGACTCATTTTACTGACCTCGGGAAGATGGGAGGCGGAGTCTACCTTGAGCCGGCTATTTGACTTCCATCAGGATTGAACTTGGGTTGTGAGCAGTATGTCAGTTTTCCACCCTGCTCCTTAAGCAAGTTAATGCAGCTGGGGAAAAAGGCTTTCTGCATTAGTCCGTAAGATGGGCCCTTGTGTTGATAAGGGGGATCCGGCCAGTGGTGGGATCCAAAAATTTTAGTAACAGGATCCCATGGTGGTGGGATTCAAACAGTGGCGTAGATCCAATGGGGATGGGTGGGGCACGACAGGGGCGTGGCTGGGCATTCCAGGGGTAGGGCATTAATAATTTCTCTGTTACTGTAAAAAACTCTTACTGTAAAAAAAAGTTCCTAATTTCCAGCTGGTATCTTTCTGTCCATAATTTAAACTCATTATAGCAAGTCCTATCGTCTACTGCCAAAAGAAACAACTACTCCTCTAACTGACTGCCTGTCAAATACTTAATACTTTCAAATACTTTTTTTTTCTAGAAATCAAAAGAAGGATACTTTCCTCAAACAAGGAACTTTACCAAATTTCTAAAACATGTTTTTAAAACAGCCCAACAGGGAGAATTATCCCTGTTTTCTACCCACTAACCAGCCACATAGGAAACAACAGGACTTGATGCCAACTGTGAAATCATGAGTGGTCACTACAGTTTAGTGAAGATTCACCATCACCACTGTTTGTTAACTATATTCTGAAGGGCTAATACATTCAATCCTCAAAATAATTTGCACTTTAGATTAAGACCCAGATTCATTAAAACATGGATCCGATGGACCATTCCTACTGCATAGGCAAATTCAAGAGCTAGATATCAAGGCTACTGCCAGGATACACAGGTCATGACTTTTTAAAAAATTGAGTAAGCAGTAGTAGTTAGTACCTTTAACCTTTCACTTATACAAAATGCTTTGTAATCCTTTAGCCCTGTAAATACCTAAAATCAGTCATTAACACTCCCTTTTTATTCCTGGGTGACCTTGGGCTAGTCACAGCTTTCAGCCCCACTCATCTCACAGGGTGTTTATTGTGAGGGGGGAAGGGCAAGGAGATTGTAAGCCCCTTTGAGTCTCCTGCAGGAGAGAAAGGGGGGATATAAATCCAAACTCTTCTTCTTCTGTTTAAAGTAAAAAATAAACCAGAACATCATCCATTGTGAACTAGAATTCGCAATCCATACTGTATATTCTGCAAATATTTCACATTAATTAATCCAGGATTAGAGACACAGATTAGCATAACATTCTCACATACAGGAATACAGAGCTTTTAAGTGGCCAAGCGTCATGGTAAATCACAATTTATCATAAAATGAACAGAGTGCCAAAATAAATAGCCTACCAAGCAAGTAAAGAGTCCCCTGGACCCAACAGTAGTTAAAGGGTCCCTCCTCTTACTAGCCGGCAAGCTCCGGGCTACGAGAAAGAAGAAGAGAGGGGGAGGCGAGGGCGTGAAGACGGAAAAGCGGACCCAATTAGTAACCCCCTCTTGGCACACACAAATAATTAGTAACCCACTCTCGGGAACTGGTGAGAACCTGCTGGATCCCACCTCTGGATCCAGCCACCTGCATCCATGCCATGGTCCTATCTGGATGACCATAATGCATCTTGCGTTGCTCTCCCTTCAAAGTCAGCTCAGAAACCCCAGCTGGGCCTGAGCGATGAGGCTCGGCTACTAATGGGAGATAGACAAAGCATGCATTTCATTCCCATTTTGCAGACGCTCCATTTGCTACCCATCTGTTCCTGAGCTCAGTTTAAGGTATTGGCTATCACATACAAATCCCTTCATGACCTTAGAATCAGAGAATCAGAGCTGGAAGGGTCCCCCAGGGCCATCCAGTCCAACCCCCTGCCATGCAGGAACACACAATCAAAGCCACCCAGCCTCTGTTGAAAACTCTCCAAAGAAGGAGACTCCACCACCCTCCGAGGCAGTGAATTCCACTGTTGAACAGCCCTGACTGGCAGGAAGTTCTTCCTAATGTTTAGGTGGAGTCTCTTTTCCTGCACCTTGAACCCAGGACTCCTGGTCCTCTCTGGAGAAAACAAGCTTGCTCCCTCTTCAACATGATATCCCTTCAAATACCTTGGATCCATTACTCTTGGTCCTGGTCTCTGGAGCAGCAGAAAACAAGCTTGCTCCCTCTTCGACATGACATCCCTTCAAGTATCTAAACATGGCTATCATGTCACCCCTTAACCTTCTCTTCTCCAGACTAATACCCAGCTCCCTAAGTCTCTCCTTGTAGGGCATGGATTCCAGTTCTTTTACCATGTTGGTTGCCCTCATCTGGACCTGTTCCAGCCTGCCAATATCCTTCTTGAATTTTGGTGCCATGAATGGGACACAGTATTCCAGGTGAGGCCTGGCCAATGCAGGATAGAGTGGTACGATTACATCTTTCAGTCTAGTCACTGTGCTCCTCTTGATGCAGCCCAGAATTGCATTGGCTTTTTTGGCTGCCGCATCACACTGCTGACTCATGTACAGTCTGCAGTCGACTGAGACACCCAGATCCCTTTCAAATGTACTGTCATGCATCTCATCCCTGGTGCTCGGTCACCACAACTTCATTCAAGACAGCCAGGGCTTCTGCAGGTGCCAATCTGCCAATGGGCAAAATCAACCACTGTCCGTCCATATGCATTCTCTGTCGGGGGTCCTACCTTTCAGGAATGACCTGCCTAAGAGGGTCGGGAAACACCTGCTCTCCTGGCCTTCTGCATACAATGCACAACTGAACTACGTAAGAGGGCTTTCCTGCATAGGTAATAGGGTGCATAGGTGCATAGGGTGCATAGGCCCTACGGGGATGGGGCGGTATAATAAATCGAAAAAATAAATAAATAAAATAAAATAGGTAATAGGGTTGCACTGCACAAAATGGTTTGACAAACTTGCTGGGGTAAATGCTTAAAGACTGTGGTCTTTGCTGCTGTGTTTAGCCGATTGTAAGTAGGATCCTCCTTATGCAATTTCTGTACTCTTAATGTCATGTGAATACTTATGCTATGCTTCAGCCAGTGCGGTGTAGTGGTTAAAAGCAGTGGACGCTAATCTGGAGAATTGGGTTTGATTCCCCGCTCCTCCACATGTACGGCAGATTCCAGCCTGGAGAACTGGGTTCGAGTCCCTGCTCTTCCACCTGAAGCCTGTTGGGTGACCTTGAGCTAGTCACAGTTCTTTCCAAACACTCTCAGCCCCACCTGTCTGTTGTGGAGAGGGGAAGGTGATTATAAGACACTTTGAGTCTCCTTACAGTTGAGAAAAGGGGGTGTGTGTATAAATCCAAACTCTTCTTCTTTCTGGTGGTTCTGGACTTCTCATAAATTGGACATTGAAAGTCCCATTTTTAGTGACTAATAGATCTTTCCAGATCTCAGAAGATGAGCAGGGTGGCCCCTGGTTAGTACTTGTACGTGGGAAACCACCAAGGAATACCAAGGTCTCTAGGTAGAGGCAGGCAATGGCTGGCCACCTCTGTTCATCTTTTACCTTGGAAACCCTACGACAGTGGTGGCAAACCTTTGGCACTCCAGATGTTCTGGACTACAATTCCCATCAGGCTGATGGGAATTGTAGTCCAGAACATCTGGAGTGCCAAAGGTTCGCCACCACTGCCCTACGATGACAGCAGCATGAAGACACTTCACACACACACACACACACACACACACACACACACACACACACACACAGAGGCCGTTTCAGAGACGGCGTCTGGGAACAGCCGGGTGCCCGGCGCCCGCGGATGCCGGGCTCGCCGCATGTTCGCTGGCCTGGCAGACGCTGAGGCCTGGGGACGCTTCTGCTCCTGGGCGCTTCTGCCTCCAGCGGCGCAGGGTAAGGTGGTCCCCAGGCTCCTCGCCACGCTACCGAGGCCCGGGACAAGGTACCGGGGAGGCGGCGTTGAAGCCGCTGCCGCTCACTGCACACGGGCGGCGCTTTCTCAAAAAAGAGCTGGTGTTTGGGAACATCATCACCGGCTTCAGGCCGGAGAGCGCTGAGGGCGTAAAAGGGCTGCGTAGCTGCTCGCATGCAAATGGCGGCCTGAGACGCGCTTTTGAACGTCTCCAGGCCGCCATGAATTGCCCGTGCGGAAACGGCCAGAGAGAGAGAGAGAGCGAGAGAGAGTAATCCACCTTGGGCCCCCATGAGCAGGGCAGACTATCAATACTGTAAATAAAGACATAAAATAATAGTGACTTCTGCAGCATTCATTATCCCAGGACAGGGTGCTGAGAAAAGCACCAAAAACATGCACAAAGCCGTCTGCTTGCTTTCCCGCCTCCCCTACGACTCCTCGCTCGTGTATCGCTGGTTCAGATCAAATGGCTTTCTGCTCTGCCTTGTTCATCAAAGATTTATCTGATGAACCGTGCAGCTGGGGAGCCGACGACCGAATCTCCCAGCTCAGTTTCCAGCGATGTGATAAGGCAAAGGCTGTGCTTTTTTAATCCCTTTGTGCTCTTCGCTCATCACTAAGCTGGCCGGGTTTAGTGTCACGCCGCAGAGGCCCAGAATCCCTGCAAGCTCTGTGCACGGCTCTCCCCCTCCCCTTCCACACACACCTCCAGTACCGATCGCATCTTCTCAGCTGGGATAAACAGCCCCATGAGATTGGCTGGATGCGTTGCCGTCTGCCAGGGATGCGTTCTGGATCCCTGGGGAACGGGTGGGATTTAGCATCCTTGAATCTGTCGCACAGAGTCTGCAGTCATGTTTGGCTGTTTGAAACCTCAAAGAATATCTCTTGCTTGACTCCCACTTCAACTAGCAGCGTGCACCACAGAGGTCAACTATCTTGACTCTTCTGTCTATTACAGGGGTCCTCAAAGGGGTCCCCATGGGCACCATGGCACCCGCGGGCACCTCTCCTAGTGTCCACTAAGTGTTATTAGAAAGTGGGCAGGACAGGTTGGGTATTTGCCCAACCAGGCTGACGATTGGCCACTGGAGATCTGACTGACTGAGCAAATTTCCTGGAGCCGCACTTTCACTTTCCATTCTGTCCACAGCAAGCAATGTCACTTCTAGTGTGACTTTAATTTCCTTCACTGCCTTGCCAGTGAGCACAGCTTTGCCTCAGACATCTTCCCTCTGCCCATGGCCAGCCTACCTGGCCTCATCTGCCATCCACACCTCCCCCCGCCCCTCTTCCATGCTGCCAGCTCCTTCCTGCTTCCTAATCTCCTGCTGGCATCTTTCAGTAGCCAGCAAGTGGAAGTCAAAGAAAATAAGTTCAACCACATGGGCTGAGCCATCCTCTAAATTTCCATATTGGTGTAGTGATAATAAGCCTCTCTCTCCTCCTCCAGCAGCAGCAGTGGCAGCAGGAATGTTGTATGTGTGTGTAGAGAGAGGAGAGAATATCAGTTCTAGGACATGGTCCCCTTCTTTAGCATCATGTGGTCCAGGGAATTGCCTTGTCTCTTCCATTTAGGAGGGAGATCATTTTTGGTAAGGGCTACAATATCAATATATTAATACAACAGTAATTAAAGGTATTGTTGAAGGCTTTCACGGCCAGATTCAACTGGTTGTGGTGGGTTTTCCGGGCTGTGTGGTTGTGTTCTGGTGGATCTTGTTCCTAACGTTTCGCCTGCATCTGTGGCTGGCATCTTCAGAGGTGTGTGTTCCATTCCCTCTGTGATGCACCTCTGAATATGCCAGGCAAAACGTTAGGAACAAGATCCACCAGACCACGACCACACAGCCTGGAAAACCCATCACAACCAGTAATTAAAGGGCTTTTACAAAGCCAGCAATCTTGCGACCACTGGGTGTGATGAGATCTGTGCCTTTAAGAATGACTTGGTGGGTGGAGTTAAGAGAACCAGGAAAAGCAGGCCTGGGAGAGTTCTCAGCAGAAAAGCTGCAGGGCAAGAGGTGAGTGACTCTTTGCGTGTAAACAGGAGAAACCTGAGGAGGCCTCTCTACAAGCCCACTGTGCAGTGAAGAGCCCCCAGGTAAGCGGTCCATGCATAACGGGCCTTCATCTGACATTCTAGCCAGCACTAAGTGAGTTCAACGTGCCCTAAATCAGTCCGCACCATCTGGGCAGTAGAGTACCACAGACAGACAGCTGGCAAAAGGCAAAAGGGATATGTAGGCCTTGTGTCTCCAGATGAATTGAGAAAGCAAGCTCCAGGGCTACTGGCCAATATCATCTAGGGGGACATGTTCTCACATTGCCATATGTTGTGTTTAGAAGGTTACACTTGCTCTGCAGTTTCTCTCTACTCTGCCTTCTGATCCTCCTTAATTCCAGGTGAACTGAGATAATGTCAAAAATTCTGGAGCAACGTATGCACAGGCAGACATTGATAAAACACCGACAAAGAACAGCTGTGTATCAATGGCTGCCAGAACTTCTTCCTTGTCTACCACTATCTTCACTAGTTCCTTGGATTCACCTCCTAGGAAGCTTGGTTCAAGTGCAGGAATGTTCCTCACCTCCTCTTGGGTGAAGACAGATGCAAAGAATTCATTCAGCTTCTCTGCAATCTCCCTGCCATCTTTTAGCACACCCTTTGTTCACCCTTTGTATATACCTCTTTCTGGAGATTCTTTGTCCAGTCCAGTCTGGAATTACTCAGAGCACCAGTAAAACAATGCACATCGTTAACTTTAATTTGGATGCAGCAAAGTTTGCTGCAAAGGCATTGAAAGGGAAAACTTATTCTGTTCGAAGGTGGCCACCAGATGGGAGTCACCCGGTCTGTTTGGTCCGTGCTGAGCAGCTGCGAACGCATGCCAGGCCGGTTTGCATCGGGTTTTGCCCTAAAGCTCTGCATACACAAAGATGGTTCCTCTGCAGAGCAATTGCCAGCCATTAGCATCATTAAGGGCTACTTAGATACTGAACTAAACGATAGGATCTGATTGCAACAGAGCATTTATTGATGATGTTATACGATTTGCAAGTGAGATCATTGTCTATGTCAGAAGTCTCCAACCTTTCTGAGCCTGCAGGATCATTTGGAATTCTGACACGGCAGGGTAAGTGAAGAAACAAAATGGCTGCCACAGGAGGCGGAGTCAGCCACAAAATGATTGCCACAGAACTTCAATAACACAACGCAGATCCTTGTGCTATGCTGGCAGCACCATTAATTTTTTTAAAAGGAAACCTAGCAAATCTCCAACTGTCAGTTGGAAGCTTGGCAAAAGCCCTGCCCGGCCTCACACACTTCCTACAAATGCTTGGTAGGCACCGGAAAGGTGTAGGTGGATCATGCCAGGCGCCCACGTTGCCGACCCATGGACTCTATTTAAACTAAACAGCGTGGACTCTATTTAAACTTAACCTTTTAGCTTTAAAAGGGCCTTGGATGAGAAGTTGATCTATGACTAACAATCTTGATCCTCCTTGATCTGAGATTGCAAATGCCTGAGCAGACCAGGTGCTCGGGAGCAGCAGCAGCAGCAGCAGAAGGCCATTGCTTTCACATCCTGCCTGTGAGCTCGCAAAGGCACCTGGTGGGCCACTGCGAGGAGCAGAGTTCTGGACTAGATCAGGGGTAGGGAACCTTTAACACTCAAAGAGCCATTTGGATCCGTTTTCCATGGGAAAAGAAAACACTTGGAGCCGCAAATAATTTTTGACATTTAAAATAAAGATAACACTATATATAAAGGGTTTTTTTTACCTTTTACTCTGCTCATTCTGAGAAGCGCATGGATGTGCCCACCCGGCTGCCGGCAAGGATGAAGCCGGCAGCTCGGCTCGTGGAGCCACAGTGCAAGGGCAGAAGAGCCGCATGCGGCTCTCGAGCCGCAGGTTCCCTACCCCTGGACTAGATGGACTCTGGTCTGATCCAGCAGGCTCTTTCCTATGTTCCTATGTTCTTAGTTATGCAGCAACGATAGAGAAGAGGAGCTGTGTTAGAACACTTATGTGTGAAAGGCCAACTGCACTGTACCTACCGCAGGGTTTGGAAGGAACATGGAAAACAACCTGCTGACTACTCACAAATCTTTTTTAAAAATCAGGTGAACAGGACCCGAGCCAAACAGGTAGGGGCTGGCGCATTCCTGAATTTAACTGTGTTTGTGCCAAAATCCAAAAGAACTGCACCGGATCAGACTTTTCTGTCTACGCCAGCATTCTGTTTAACTTGGTTGACAAGAAGATGGACAGATGAAGGGAACTTTGGTTCTTGAAGGGCAATACCCAGAAAATCTTGCTGATCTCTAAGGAGCTACTAGCTCTTCTGCAATGTGCCTTCTAAAATCCTCTAGGCCAGTGGTTCTCAACCTTCCTAATGCCGTGACCCTTTCATACAGTTCCTCATGTTGTGGTGACCCCCAACCCTAACATTTATCCATTTTACAGATGGAGAACACTGATGCAGAGAGTCTTAGGTGACCCCTTTGAAAGGGTCATTTGATGGCCACTAACCTGGATAGCTTTAAAAGGGGCTTGGACAGATTTATGGAGGAGAAGTCGATTTATGGCTACCAATCTTGATCCTCTTTGATCTGAGATTGCAAATGCCTTAACAGACCAGGTGCTCGGGAGCAACAGCAGCAGCAGCAGGCCCTTGCTTTCACATCCTGCACGTGAGCTCCCAAAGGTACCTGGTGGGCCACTGCGAGCAGCAGAGAGCTAGACTAGATGGACTCTGGTCTGATCCAGCTGGCTTGTTCTTATGTTCTTATGTCATTCGACCCCCAAAAGGGTCCTGTCCCCCAGGTTGAGAACCACTGCCCTAGGCAAAGAGAAGAAAGTCAAAACAGAAGCCAGGACAGTGCAAAATTTGGGAGCAGCAACATTTTCTCTCTTGACTGTTTGGGATCACAGAACTAATAGACTGTCACACTGTTTCCCTCCTATGCTCCTCATTACTCTCTTTGACGACCAGATGTCTCTTGAGTAGAATTTTTGCATGGGCTGGTTTGAGCCGGGTCTGCAAACTGAGCCAGCTGCAGGGGGATTCTTCCCAAGGTTGGCAATACAAGGCACCCTTCAATAGAATCTCTTCCCGCTGTGAAACAGGGGCGTACCAATCGCCATAGGGACGGGGGTTCAAATGACCCTAGGCGCCCTGGCGGAAGATGGGGGTGGGGCGCAACATCAGAAGAGCTGGGTCAACATGGCCAACGTGGCGCCTGCCCAAGCTGCCTGCTTCCCTCCCCGAGTCCTCGTGGGCAGGGGTGGCTCAGATGGACACCGCGGCAGCAGGCTGGCTCCTGGGCCACCCGCCGCGGCACCCTGCCCCTGCCTCCCTGGCTTCTGCCCTCCCCAGGAGGAGGCCTGCAGGCACTGTGGCAGCAGACCAGACCAGGAGCTGCAGTGCCCTTCTGAGCCCGTCCACACCCCAGGTCACTAATTCACAGGGGGGCCATAAGTTGGAAGCATCTTGATGGCACTTAACACACGTGGAAATTAAAGATATTCCATAGACTGGGTTCTTGTTTTTGGATTGTGCGTGGACCAATAACAATTCTAAACCACCTCTGCATGCTGC
Organism: Sphaerodactylus townsendi; assembly: GCF_021028975.2. NCBI lineage: Eukaryota > Metazoa > Chordata > Lepidosauria > Squamata > Sphaerodactylidae > Sphaerodactylus > Sphaerodactylus townsendi. Next base: position 2,312,791 of record NC_059429.1, read on the forward strand.
AGTGCTACAGGTCAACTGTGATGTACTATCTTAGACTGTTCAGGAAACAACAACTGAATGGAAAACTCCTGGTATCCTTTTACCGCTGTGCTATAGAGAGTGTCTTAACCAGGGGTAGGGAACCTGTGGCTCTCCAGATGTTCAGGAACTACAATTCCCATCAGCCCCTACCAGCATGGCCAATTGGCCATGCTGATGAAAACTTGATGGGAATTATGAATGAACATCTGGAAGCCACCTGATCTTCTTACTGCATCTGTGTATGGTTCTCCAGTTGCACAGTGGCAGATGGGAAGGCGCTGCAAAGGGTGATCACTACTGCACAGAGGATTATCGGCTGCCTCTCCCCTCCTTGGAAGAACTCTATAATTCCCGAAGCCTAAAGAAAGCCCAAAATATTCTGAGAGACCCGTCTCCTCCAGCACACTCTCTTTTTGAACTGTTACCATCTGGCAGACGATACGGGTCTATCAAAACTAGGACAAAGAGGCTTAGAGACAGCTTCTACTCTAGACCTGTGGCGATGCTAAACTCCGCAGCTTCATGTTGATGTGTTTGGGGCTGTGTAGGGATGGATGGAGGAAGGGGAAAGCGAGGATGGGGTATGAGTCTGAAACTGTGTGCATCGAGGAATGCTGCTGTAAATTTTCGTTAGGCGTGCACAATGACAATAAATGCTTATGCTTATGAGTTACGCACATAACATGGATTTTTCCAATATGTACACAGCAGGTTATACCTGGAGATTTTAAAAATGTCTTGGTGAAACTAGAATTTGAGCAGGGAGCATCCAGCATCCAGAAGAAAGAGGTCTGGACAAATAAGGTATGAAGCGGGAAATTCACACATTCACAGTCTGATTTCAAGTGGGACCCATCCATTTCTTGTTTTGGCATCTCTCCCCTCTGGCCACTGACTAATACAACCTGGATAGGGAGTACACAGATGAAAGGGTTGGGTTTTTTTACTGCATTTCCCAGCAATGCGCTTAGCTGCAACTTTACGGCATTTTTACAGCATTGCGCTTCAGCAAGTGGCAGACTGCTTTCTCTTACAGTCAGTTTGCCGTTTTGGGATGGAGGACGCAGGAGGAGCTAGTCTCAAAAAGCGGGAGTTGGCCATTTTAATTTAATTTCAATTTATACCCTGTCCTATCCCGGAAGGGCTCAGGGCGGCTAACAACATAGTCAAACAAATACATTATAACAATATTACTACTAAATACATAAAAACTAAAATAGAACCAAATTACAGATGGCGACTTAACATTACAAACCTAACAATATGTTAACAACAATAACAGCAGCACTATATTAATCTGCATTAGCATACACCTAACTAGATCCAAACTATAGCAAATATATTAACAACAAATCAATATATTAACACAATACATAACAATATTAACAGTCAATCAACATATCAAAATATCAGTATTGAAACAATATCAATGAGCAATATATCAAGACATTTACAACCATACATTTCCAGTGTATCAATACATTAACTCCATAGCATCAACAGTGAAACTGGAACCTTAACAAATAAAACTAAGACTACCTTACATTAAACTATAACTGCTGCAAGAAAGACAATCTAATAGGACTACCTAGTTACTCCAGAGAGGAGTTGGCTACACCCATCTAACCTACACTCCTAACAATAAAGAGGGAGGAAGCTAACTACATTCCCTAACCATATACAAGGGGAAACTAGCAAAACAACAGAGGCAGGTGTAATGTGTTATGAAGTCTAAGATTCCCCCCAAGTAGATGTTAGTTCAGCTTAGAGAGCAGCAGTGGCCAATTGAGCTGACTTGTTCAGAGCTCTGTGTATTATCTAATCCGTGGAGGTGAACCACGGGTTTCAGATGTCGCCAGCTCTGCATCGCCAATTGAGCCATGCATGGCCAATTGGCTTATGCTGGGGAATTCAGATATACCCCGTGCACTCCCACCTATCGCCAGCTGGGATGACCTTGACCTAGTCTACAGCTTCTCAGACTCTCTCAGCCCCACCCATCTAACAGGGTGTTTGTTGTGAGGAGGGAAGGGGCAAGGACATTGTAACCAGCCCCTTTGGGAGTCTCCAGCAGGAAACAACAGAGGGGAGATAAATCCAGAAGTCTAAGATTCCCCCCAAGCAGATTTTAGTTCAGCTTAGTTGTGCCGTTCTCACAAGTCAGACCATCAACAAGCACACTCCGCCTTCCTCTGCATAGGCGCATGTATTGTCTCGGTTGGGAGGTTCATTACACCAGAGAGCTCCTGGCATTCCTGAGTTCATTAAAGGAAATGGGCTATTAACAGAAGGTGAAGTAATTTAGGGGATAGCCTCGTTGTTTCCAAGTTCAGTTTTTCCTTCAGGCTCCGTGCGTCCTACAAATGAGAAGGGAAATAAAGTGGGGAAATGAGAGAGAGAGCAATTAGGGTGGAACGCTGTCAGAATGAGGACTAGGAGCTTGATGTCAAAATTAAGAAGAAATTAAGAAGATTATTTGATCAAGAATATCAATTTCTCCTGAGCAAAGCGCAAAGCTCTTGCTCTCCAATATTCTTTGGGATTATCTCTCAGAAATCTAGCCCTGCTATATACCTGGAACAACTTGTTAATTACAATTGCAGATGGGTCATGACTAGAGCAAGGGGTAACTCTTTTCTGTCAGTACATCTTCAAGGTCGCTTCTCTAGTATCCCACAAAATGAGCATTGCTGTCGATTTTGTCCTATTTTTAACTTGGATACACTTTATCCTATTCTGCTTCATTGTTAAAACTACAACAACATCAGAACTGATTTTGAGAACTGTATTACCAACAGGATTTATGCTCCTTTCTGATAAAATAAAAATGGCTAAGCTTCTAAATAACTCTAATGTTGAAATCTCTGAAGCTGTTGCTATATTTTTACTCTGTGCACTGCAAGTTGCGCAATAATGATCTTATTGTATTTGAAATTCTTGACACACACCGGTTTTATGCCTAATAAACGTTTTGGATTTGGATTTGGAAGAAGGAACCAGAAGAGAATGGCCACCAGGAGGAACCAAAGCAGCCAGGGCCAAATGAAGAAGAGTTGAAGAAGAAGAGTTGGATTTATATCCCCCCCTTTCTCTCCCGTAATGAGACTCAAAGGGGCTGACAAACTTCTTTCCCTTCCCCCCTCACAACAAACACCCTGGGTGGGTGGGGCTGAGAGAGTTCCGAAGAACTGTGACTAGCCCAAGGTCACCCAGCTGGCATGTGCTGGAGTGCACAAGCTATTCTGGTTCACCAGGAAAACCTCCACAGCTCAAGTGGCAGAGTGGGGAATCAACCCCGGTTCTCCAGATTAGAGTGCACCCGCTCTTAATCGCTACGCCACACTGGCTCTCAGGAGAAACAGGATGCATTTGTTCCAGAATGTACTTGTTTATTTTAGATAGTATAACACATCTATCTTTTATATTTAAGATGTTTCATATTGGCATTCCCCATTCTCCACCGAGTTCCTGAGGGCGGCACATTTCATTTCTCTGGTCACTTTAAGAATTTCTAAAATTAATTCTGTCATCAACAGAGGTTAGAGACGAAGACATCTCATTGTTGGTTGAGAACTCATTTTCATTCTTCCTAACAAGTTTCTTGGTCTGTATGTTGAGTGACTCCTTTACTTCTAGCTGGCATAAATTTGTCTTGAAGAAACTCATAAGAGCACAAGAACATCAGAAAGAGCCTGCTGGATCAGGCCAGAGTCCATCCCGTCCAGCACTCTGCTACTCGCAGTGGCCCACCAGGTGCCTTTGGGAGCTCACCTGCAGGATGTGAAAGCTGTTCTGCTGTTGCTGCTGCTGCTCCCGAGCACCTGGTCTGTTAAGGCATTTGCAATCTCAGATCAAGGAGGATCAAGATTGGTAGCCAGCATAGATCGACTTCTCCTCCATAAATCTGTCCAAGCCCCTTTTAAAGCTATCCAGGTTAGTGGCCATCACTACCTCCTGTGGCAGCATATTCCAAACACCAATCACACGTTGCGTGAAGATGTGTTTCCTTTTATTAGTCCTAATTCTTCCCCCCAGCATTTTCAATGGATGCCCCTGGTTCTAGTATTGTGAGAAAGAGAGAAAAATGTCTCTCTGTCAACATTTTCTACCCCATGCATGATTTTATAGACTTCAATCATATCCCCCTTCAGACGTCTCCTCTCCAAACTAGAGAGTCCCAAACGCTGCAGCCTCTCCTCATAAGGAAGGTGCTCCAATCCTTCATTTATGGTTCGATATAAATCCCCTGGTTGGCTTGGAAGAAAAACTTATGCTGAGGCTCATCAGAAGACCATGAGAGACAAACTTTCGTAGGATCTACTAAAAAAAATCTGTGTTCCCCACTTTTGGGGTCTAAGTTATTTATACAAGAACTCAATGCCTTACTTTGCTTCTCTAGACATGCCACTCCATTGGAGAGCATTTACACTCGCCGACTTAACATTTTTCCATCAAATGTTACAGAAAGATTCCATTCCAGCAGCCATTAAGCTTATTTGGCTGCAATACTCCAGATTCCTTATCACATTTATTGCTTAATTGTAAACAATATGTTTGCCACTAGAACAATATATACAACAGTACAACAACACCTTTATTGGCATATAAATGCATAAAATAGCATAAAACTATCCACTAGGGATAGCTGGTAGGGGAAGTAGAAAATGTACTAACTATTATAATTGATTATCCATAAAAAGAAGATAAATTAATAAAACTTCTTATGAGAGACAAAGACTCATTTACAACAGATGTCGTGGCAAGAATTTTAGCAACCATATTGCCCCAGCTTATAGCAAAATGTAGCATTTCCTGATTATTTTTATCTGCCCTACCCGTGCCGGTTTTTAAAAATCTCTTTTGATGTTTTAACCTGATCACCTTATATTATTTGAACAGACTTTTTTTTTTTGCTTCAGTGCCAATAAAGATAAAGTTGAATCTGTAATTGGGGCATGGGTAGGCTGACCAGACGTCCCGCTTTTGGCGGGACAGTCCCACCTTGAAACAACTTGTCCTGTGTCCTGCGGGTTTTTTCAAATGTCCTGGGTTTTGGAAGGCTGCCGCACTGCCTTCTGGGGCGCAAGGCAGTGCGGGAGCCTCCCGTGCTGCCGCAGGAGCGCACGGCCTTCTGGGGTGCTGCCGTTTCCCGCCCTGTGATGGGTGGGCGGCCCGCGTGGCCGCCCACCCACCTGACCCGGTTTGCAAAGGTGACCATCTGGTCACCTTAGGCATGGGCCATTTGCTTCGAGCCTCCAATTCATAGCCGCTGCCACCACTACCCCACCCAAACTTTACATAACTAATAATGCACAATGATGGTGGAAAATGCTGCCATCTCTCAGCCTACATGGCAACCCCATAGGGTTTTTGAAGAAAGAAATGGACAGGGATAGTTCGCCATTGCCTTCCTCTGCAATAAAAACCCTGAGCTTTCTTGTTGATCTGTCATCCCTGCTCTGCCCCCCAAAGTGAATCTGTTTTTTTTTGGTGTCCTGCACTTGGCTAGGACAGAGTGGGGGAGACACAACCCAGGTTCAACAGTTCTTACAACGGGTTTATTACTGGAGAGAATCAAGACCCTAACTCCTCCCTCTTTGGCTCCATATCTAAGTCAGAGGGCCTGGCTTTGTCTTGAGTAGGTTTGTGCTGCAGACCTACAGGTCTTCTCTTGGCTGCTTTCAAGAAAACCCACTGTGTCTTGCTTCCTTTCAGTTCTTTCAGTCTTTGTCTGGTTCTAACTGCTGTTAAACTTAGCTTGTGCTCTAAGGACTACCATATACTAATATGGACGCCACGAATATTCCAGTCTCCAACTACCCTTAGCACCCCACTCTGATTGACTGTTTAGAACTAAACCAGGGGATTGCTGGGTAAAGAAAGGAAACTGCCTATTGGGAAATGTCTTAAAGAGACAGGGGCTAACTAAAATACCCTCCCTTAGAAGACTTAACAAAGAACTAAAACCATGCTAACTATGGGAAAACTGAAGCTTAATGGGGAAATAACAAAAGTCTCTGTGGGGGCATGACAATCCCAGTTCTAGCTTCCAAAATCTTAACCTTGGGGTAATGTACATGGTTACAGCATTATCCCACGCTTTCAACCAGCCAAATGACACACTTTGTGGTGAGTTAATAAAGTTTTGTCTCATTGAGAGTGTGGGAATAAATGGATTGTTGACTCAGGAAAAACTCTCTGATGTCTGCTGTTACAAGTGGCTTTTCTGGGGAATAATTTGGGTTTCTACAGGGGCTTCAAAAAAGGAAATAGGGATGACTCGATGGGGTCTGGGGTTCCGCACGAGGATCTCTTCTGCGACAACTGGTGTTAAGAGGAGTGAACACTGATGTGGGTTTTCTGGGGGAAAATTTGATTCAAATTTTGAACAATGTTAGCAAAATTTAAATATTGTTAGCAACATATAAATAATGGAAGAAAAGAAGACAAATATGCCACGTACAAGCCTGGACCACGTGTAGCGTGGGGATTTGTCTGTGCTTTGTATCCCATGTTTAGCTCAAGTATTGTGATAGATTTGCACCACAACGGCCTTGACCACTATAGATAAACAGACTGCATTCCCATCTCCCATCCAGCTGGCCTCTCCCCTTTTATTTATCCCATCCTCCTCCTTTCCCCCCTCTCTTTCTTTCCCCTCCTTTATTATTGTTCAGTCTTATTCCCTATTTCCCGATGTCCCTGTTGATGAATTCATTTTCTCTCTGACTGGCCCCCATTTTTGTATATATGACAACGCCACTGCATTATTAATCATGGGTTTTGATTCTATTATGTGTAACTGTAAATTGTTTTATTTTCTTGTAAGCCACCCAGAGCCTGACTT
>NC_059429.1:2319750-2363263 GCF_021028975.2 Sphaerodactylus townsendi
CCTTTTATTTCTGGCGCTTCTATGGAATTCCTCTTTACATTGTGGCAGGAATCTTAATTCATCTATATTCCTGTGGAGTGGACCTCTTGTCTTTAAGCGATGGAGAGGTTGAATTTTTCCATTAAGCGGAAGCTGCGCGGTAGCCTCTCAAAGAGGGTTCCGACCTTTCCCTTCTGGATCTGGAGGATCCTGCAGGAGCACGGGCCTCGCTTGTCGCTCTTTCCGGCCCTCGTATCAGCACGAAGTCTTCCTTTACTCCGCTGGAACGAGGGACGTGACGACGCACCATGGGGACTTCCGCGGGTCGCTATGGGGCGCTGTCTATGGATCGAAGCGCCAGGATCGGATTTCTACCCGCTCGCGGTGTGGATTACAAACCTCAGATGCAACCTGTCATGGAGGAGACGGGCTTCACGAACCTTCTACGCGGCAACCCAGGAATCCATTGAACCATTCCTGGACTCGTATTTTGGTGATGCTCCCAAAGAATCCACCGTGGCACAGCACTGGGGCCCGGCCCTAGCACGACACACCGGACTCAACCTGGAATTGGGAGGGGTATCCAGACCGCTTCCTAATCGGGATTCCCCCCCATCCTGGTCCCGCGATCGCACCTTTGTGCCTCGGGGAGCCACCGGTGGCTACGGCGGCAAGGCCGTGTCTCCGAAGCGCTCGCTTCCTGATGACCTAAGAGTCTGAAGAAAGCCTGCACTTGTGCCGGATCGGTTTCCTCTCCCATCGAGAGAAGACTGGGATGGAGGAAGTAGGGCGATTTCCGGAGATGCCCAAGCCGCATGGAACCGCGGAACGCCAGCCATGGGAGTGATGAACGGGCACAGTTGCAGCAAGAGCTAAAACCCTGCAGAGGGACCGGGAACAGCAAACGCGAAAGAAGTTCTCCAGCCCGAAGTTGGACCGCGCTAAAGACGCGCTCCAACGGCAATATGCCCAGAATCTGTCAGTCCATGATAAAGTCCTGGAACAGTCCAGACTGGATTTATAACGGCAACGCCAAAGCTGCTCAGGTTCTGCGCACGCAAAGCGAACTCACTGAAGCCCTTTAAACGGGACGAACTGCTTAAATTAGGGCGAGTGCTGCTGCTTTGCATGCGCATTCAAGATGCATTGACTCGCAATGAGAGGGAGCTGGCTGCTTTGGAGAGGGAACTAAGGAGGCAGCAGACCAGGGGGCCGCAAGTTGGAACCTATGCTGTTACTGATCATGCTGGTGCCAGGGGGGCCTACGTACCCGTCCTGCCACCCAAACGCCAGCGGCACCGCCAGCGCCTTCGATTCCATTCTGTACAACAGCCGCTTCGCCTTAACCTGCTCAGCCAGCGCATCCACCTCCCCAGCAGGCTTAAGAGCCGCCGAACGGGGCTACCTCGCCCCCCCGACACCAGCCCGCTTTGATGGGACCGCTTCTAAACTTCCCTACGATCATCTTGCAACTCAATGCCCACTTGGAAGACTATGATGATCTATACCGGTCTGAATCTAAAAAATACGGGACATCGGCTCAGTCCTAGATGGGGCGGTAGCCGACTGGTTCGCGGATCACTTTTGGATTTGCATGATGAGGGATTCTCGCGACAGTGCCCGCATTCCTCCAAGCTTTGAGAGCGCGCTACCAGGATCCAGGGCGCCGGTGAATGAAGCTTATCCGCATTCATCAAAACTATCCAGCAAGGCAACCGCCTTCGTTTGCAGAATTTTGTCCGGTGAATTTCGCGGCGGGCGGCTGCTCGAACTCCTCCTGGAGTGGCCTGAACGCATGAAATGCTAATACTTCTCGGATGCTGTGGATAGCAAGTTTCACGTGGAACGGCGTTTTTAATTCGGGTTCCTCGTACTACTGTAGATTGGATCCAGTTAATCTCTGGCGGGCGCCTCGCTTGGAATACGCTCATTAAGCGAGTGCGCTTCACGCCAGTAAAACCACTACTGTGTCCATCATTAAGTCAAGCCCTCCAGTCAGCTTCCTACCTAAAACCACTCTCTGAACGCCGCCGCCGAATTGGGTTGCCAGTCTTTACCGCGTGAGGGCCAGGTCATCTAGCCGCCAACTGTCCCAAGAAGCAAAAAACCAACCGGGCTTCCAGTTCGCTGCATACTGGCCTGCCAAACCACCACGCAGGTCAGGGCCGCTTCCCACTGGCTCGTCTAAAAGCTGTGACCGAAGGCGCACTCCAGAGGAGGGGGAAGCAGCTGTCTGTCTTTCTTCAGCCCCCATGGACATGGGCTCGACTTCTGATCGCGGTGAGTGAAGGCAGCTGCCTCCCATTACCGTTCAAGCATTTCTGGCCAACCCCGCTAAACACACCTCGTGATTATAGCCTCGGCCCTTGTGGGATTCCGGCTGCTCCCACTGCTTAATGCGGCCCCAGGTGGCAGAGGAGCTTAGGTCTGGACCGAATCCCCCTATTAAGTCTATACCATTCACTCCAAATGGACGGCAGCCTCCTCGGAAACGAAGGACCGGCCCAGTTCAAAACACAGCCGGTTCTCCTCCGTCATGCGCACACCATTGGGAGAAAATTAGTTTCATTTCTGGCGCTTCAGTGGCCAAACACTCCATAGTTTTGGGCATGCCTTTGGTTATTGTTACATGAACCAGTAATTCATTTGGAAAGAAGCGATCCCAGGAATTCACTGGACCCTCCCTGCAAGTGTGAACACATGAATTGGGAAGAAAAAAAAAAAAAACTAACGCCTCCTGATTAATTCCCCCTCTCTGGCTTCCTCAGTGATTGCTCCCGAATCTATTGACACATCCCACCCGCATATCAGGATCTAGCCAGAGGCTTCCAGGAGCCGGAACGCGATCAATTGCCACCCCACCGAGACACTGGACTGTAAAATTGCTTCATACAACCAGGGGCTTAACTGCCTGGCGGCAGAATCTACCGCATGAGTCCCAATGAGGAGAAGGAACTTCGTGCTTTCTTAGACAAGAACCTTGCTCGCTAAGCCTTCATTAATGTATGGCTACCAAACACAATGACACGCCTGCTCCCGCTTTGTTTGTCAAAAAGAAAATATGGGTCTCTACGGCTTTGCACAGATTATCGAGGTCTCAACGCGGTCTCCCTGTCCAATAAATATCCTTTGCCTTTGATCAAGAACCTTTTAGATGCACTCGGCATAGATCGCATGATTACTAAATTGGACTTGAGAGAAGCTTACTACAGAGTCAGAATTGCTAAAGGATATGAACACCTGACTGCGTTTCATAGATAGTCTGATCATTTTGAATATTTAATAATGCCATTCGGGGTTAAGTGGGGCTCCCGGAGCTTGGCGGCCCTTATCAACGAAGTTCTCCTATGATTTACTGTACAAGGGAGTTGTTGTATATTTAGATGACGCTTTAATTTTACTCTAAAACCATAGAAGAGCATGAAATATTGGTCCCAGAGGTATTGAAACGCTTGCTTGACAACTCTCTCTTTGCCAGAGTCTCCAAAAGCTGATTTCATCAGACCTCCATTGATCATTTAAGCTATCGGATCTCACTCGGTGGGCTTAAAAATGGATCCCGTTAGTACCTGATTTAGTCCTCCAATGGCTCGCCTTCACCAACCGCAAAGAACTCCAGTCAAAGCTTTGGTTTTAAGTAATTTCTATCGCGGATTTTATACCCCAATTTGCTGAACTGACTCTCCCTCTCACAGACCTCTTACGCACTAAGGGTAAAAGCATTCATTGTCCGCCAAGCCCGGGGCCCCCCTTTTCTGGTCTGGAGGAATGTCAAACAGCCTTTCAACTATTAAAATCTGCGCTACCACCCAACCTATCCTAAAGCAATCCCCGACCCAGATCTCCCGCTTGTGGTTCACGTGGACGCCTCGGACAAAGTACTCGGGGCAGCCCTAAGGCAGAAAAAATAAAGATGGTAGACTGGTTCCGCGGTGCTTATTTGTCTAAAAAATTCTCTGGTGCCTAACTCAACTGGACTGTAGGGACAAGGAGACTGCGGCCATCAAAGCAGCACTCTCCACTTACGCCACTGGCTGGAGGGGGCTAAGCACCCTTTTCAAGTTTGGTCGGATCATAAAAACCTGGCAGCTCTTTCCACCCCCCCCTCAAGATGTCCGCAAAACAACTTCGCAATGCCGATTTCTTTTCTCGCTTCTCTTTTACAGTCCATTTTTTCCCTGGGAAAACTAACAAACTGGCTGACGCGCTCTCGCGCCTACCCGGGGAGGGGGGTGGAGCTGCCTTGCGAGACATTCCACGCGACTGTTCTTTTCCCTCCCAGCTGGGGTTGGTTGTCACCCGATCTCAAACGTCCGCCCGGCCTCCACCCCCCGCTCCCAGTCTCGTCTCTCCTTTCCCAAGGGGAATTGGAGGATATGGGCTGCATGAGCCTCCAGCTGCTGAAGGGGACTCCCACTGGGCGCTTTGAGCACGTGGAGTTTGGCGGAGGGGGGAATGTTGGTACGTGCCTCCCCCGCATCGCGAAGTTAAAAGTTCTTGAAGCTTGCCACGATGCCCGCTCGGCTGGACATTTTGGCTTTTTGAAAACTCTGCATTTAGCCCGCCGGCAGTTCTGGTGGCGCGTAACGCGCAAAGACATTGAGGCTTACATTAAAGGCTGCTCGGTTTGGCGCAGAAGCCAAAACCATCCCTGGAAAGCCCCATGGACTGTTGAAACCTCTCCTCGTAGCTTCCTCGGCCCTTGGGAAGTCATCTCCATGGATTTCATTACAGATTTGCCAGAAAGCCGCGGCAACACGGTTTTATGGGTGGTGGTGGACTTATTCTCTAAGCAAGCCCATTTTATTCCATGTACTTCCATCCCCTCCGCTCCTAAGTTGGCACGGCCGTTTATTCAACATGTTTACCGTCTCCATTCCGCCACCGTTAAGGTGGTCTCCTGTAATCGCCGCCCCCCTAATTCATCTCAAAGTTCTGGAAAGCGTTTTTGGGGTTGTTGGGAGCCGCCCCGGCCGTCGCCGCCCCCTACCACGCTCTTCAAAGTGACGGGCGTAGACGGAGAGAACTAACAGAACCCTAGAGCAGTATTTACGCTTGTTACACCAACTACCACTCAAGACAATTGGTGCGAAGCTTATTCCGCTGGCGGAGTACTTCTACAACAATGCGGTTCATAGTAGTAATAAAGAAAACCCCTTTTGAAATTGTGTTCGGTCGCTCCTTCCCGCCAAGCCACAACCACCAAGCAGCAGCTTTGGACCCCCCCAGAATTTCAACAATGGATTTCATCCCCTAGCCGAGGGATGGAAGTCGGTCCAGACCGCCTTTACAGCAAGCAAAGGACTCTAAAAAACTGCATGATAAACACCGCTCAGATTTCCCTCTGCGTAGGGCTCCTGGCAGTGTATTTATCTACAAAAAAATTCTCAGAGACGCAGGTATAAATTTTCCAAACTTGGCAAGAGATTTGTGGGACCTTTTCAGATTACTAAAGTGATTAATGATGTCACCGTCCGCTTTTAGATTTGCTCTTAAACTCTTAGTAACATCCATCCTGTCTTCCATTCCAGCTTTGCTCAAGGAGGCTCCTGCCTCCGATGCCTGGCACGAATTCACCGGAGAGGCCCCCACCGACTATTATGGATGGCAACAAGCACTACGAAATGGACGATAGCCTGGACCCCCGCTTTAATCCCACACGCATGCAATACTTAGTCCCTTGGGTGGGATATTCCTCTGGGTATAATCAATGGGTTTATTCCGAAAACATTGAAGCCCCCACCCTTATTTCTGCTTTCCACCGCGCCTTTCCGCATAAACCTGGGGGGAAGGGGTCTTCTTTAGGGGAGGCAGAGTGTAAAGGATTCAATGATGTTGATGGTGGAAGTAACCTTGAGTGCATTCCACAGCCCGGGCGATGGGCCAGATGCATCGGCGGAGACTTTATCTTTGCGCGGGAGATGAAGTCTCCGTTCCCATGGGAAGCAGGAAGGTGGGATGGGGTGAATGGCAGACATAACCTGTGCTTCTGGCGGGAAGTGTCATTCCTGCCACTGCGTGTACTTGAGCTTTCTAAGATGTCTTAATAAATGGACTTTTACTACCAAAGCCTTTTATTTCTGCGTCTATGGAATTCCTTACATTAAAAACTTATTTTTAAACAGTTTAAAAACCAAAAAGGATTACAGAATAAAAAGAAAAACACTTAAAATCACAAAAAAGTGGAAAAAAACATTAACGTAATATAGTTCTGTCATCAATAAAGAACTGTTACATTTTCTTTGTTACTATTTTGTACATTGTCATTTTTATAGTTGTGACTTGGTCGCTGTTGTGCTCCGATCTCTATATAACTAAAGTGAAAGGTAATTTTAATCATTAATTAATTCTTACTCCTATCCTTCTAATGGCCAATGCCACTAGCTTTAGTTCTTCTAGAAGAACTCCTCTTCCTCATTTTGATGTTCTGGGGCAGGGGTCTCCCATCTTTATGGCCCCTTTAGAATTGTGACACAGTACGATAGGAACCGCGTGGCATAGCGTTTAAGCGCTTGCGCTGCCACTCACACGGTCAGGAGTTCGAGCCCCCTGGGGGTCAGATATCCTGGCAGCTGGCTCATGGTCAACTCAGCCATCCATCCATTCCTTGGTTGGTAAATGAGTACCTAGCTCATAGCTAGGGGGTAAAGAATAGCCGGGGAAAGCAATGGCAAACTACCCCACAAAAACGGCTTGCCTATGAAATCACTGCTCACAGTGGTACCCCAGGATCGAACATGACTGAAGGGGAAACTTTACCTTTTTTTTAACGGCAGGAGAAGCCACAGGGGCCCGCTCCCCACTCACCATAAGCCCCGGGGTCACCTCTTTGAAAGACACGGGGATCCTTGACGTTCCCCACGTCACCAGTGCCCACTGCGCAGCTGCCCGGAATTTGCCGCTCTCCCACCTCCTTGCCGCGCGGCAAATTAGGTCCTCAAGAAAGAGCAGCATTTTCAAAAATCCCGCGGCAAGGAGGTGGGAGAGCGGCAAATTCCGGGCGCTGCTGGAGTTGAAGGTGCGGCTGCTGCTGCTGACCCGGGAGGAAGCCACCGCGGCCGGACTCAGCGACGAGCTGAGCTTAGTGGCGGGAGAGGAGGAGGAGGACGGCGACAAAAAAAGGTGGCTCTTTGCCGGGAGCTTCCCGTGTCGCCCGGTCCAGCGGCCAAGCCCCCCCGGCTGGGACTGGCGCACCACCAGCGCCTGCGGCTGCGGTCTGGCGCGCCTCGCCTGCTGCCCGACGTGCGGAGCAGCCGCAGGACCCCCGAGTGCCGGAGGAGAGGGGCGAAGGGCACTGCTTCGAAGGCTTCACGCTCCGGGAGCCTGAGCAGTGGGAGACATGGCCCACCCACCCTAACGGAGGGAGGGGAGGGGTGGGGTGGCATGCAAGGGAAGGGGAGGGGGCCGACATCTGGACATGGCCCACCCACCCTAAGGGAGGGAGGGGAGGGGTGGGGTGGCAGGGAAGGGAAGGGAAGGGAAGGGGAGGGGGCCGGCATCTGGACATGGCCCACCCACCCTAATGGAGGGAGGGGAGGGGTGGGGTGGCATGCAAAAGCCACGGAGGCTTTTCTAGTGGGGTCGCTGCGCGGTTGCAAACAGAGGAGGTAAGTGGGGAGTGGCCCAGGGTCTCTGCTGCAAACTAGCTGCTGCAGCTCGCTTTCAGCCGCATGATGAAAATCCCCATTCTGAGATGGCAGCAAATATTTGCATAGCCAATCAAATCTCCAATGGCCAATCAGAAGCCTTGCTGGGCAAAAGCCTCACCCGGCCTGGCCAGGCCCACTTTCCCAAAGCTCTTTGTGGGCATCATGTTGGAGACCCCTGTTCTGGGCCAATCCCAGCTCCTACTGCCTTTAATGAGGACTAGAGTCACCAGGTGCTATCCTGCCTTAGGGTGAACAAAGTTTTTTGGAGACACTTAAGTTGGAAAATTGCTCCTGAAAATTTCCATCTTTGCACAGTGGAGTGAGAGGGGTGCTGGCAGCTTTCCTCAGGCCTGTTGTGGTCATTAAAAATTTCACCAGAAACCCTTAAACTGAAATGCCTTCCAAAGAGATGGAATGGCACAGTTGCTCACAAAGAAGTTAGTCTAAACTACCTTCAGTTTCACCAACTCTTTATCATTTTCCTATCAAACAGCAAAAACTTCTTTGCAGGCAACCCCTCAGTACTTTTATGAGTACAGATGCGTGAGACAGATTATATGATTTTCCGGAACAAAGGACAGCTAATTAAATAACAGGATGGGGCGGGGAGGGCGGGGAGAACGCAAGTAAATGTTGAGGCCCCAGGAAGCATGCCTTTAATTATTAGGAACGCAAAGCCGGGGCACCTTGGCTGTCGCTCCTGCACAGATGATCCGCCAAAGTGACAAGTTAGCTGAAATCATGATAACAAACGCCGTGCCTCAGTCTCCCCCCCTTCATTTGAGGAGCGCACCATAATTGGAGCGACACGGTGGAAAATCAGTCTGAATGAATGAGGTCACCTGCTTGATAAATAATTCATCAAATACTTGTGTTAATACCGATCCTCTCCCCCGCCCCCCCATGAGTGG
Organism: Sphaerodactylus townsendi; assembly: GCF_021028975.2. Lineage (NCBI taxonomy): Eukaryota > Metazoa > Chordata > Lepidosauria > Squamata > Sphaerodactylidae > Sphaerodactylus > Sphaerodactylus townsendi. The sequence continues at coordinate 2,328,290 of NC_059429.1, forward strand.
CTGTCAGTGGAAGTCAAAGTGAAAGACAGAGACAGAAGAAAGAAAGAAAGAAAGAAAGAAAGAAAGAAAGAAAGAAAGAAAGAAAGAAAGAAAGAAAGAAAATGTGGAAGGAAAATTAGTTTGCCAATACAATAATCCAAAATGTGCTTGCAGTAATTCGGGTTACAGTTAGTAAATCATTCTTACAAGATTAATTGATTCAAAAACTTTGGACTGCTTCAAAGCTATACCCCCAATTAATAGGACAGCAGATCTTATCAACCTTTTTTTTTACTTTTTGTGGATGCAACAGTTAGGAGATGAATCAGAAGAATCCATTTTAAACTGTTTTGATCGCTTTTTAAAAGCGCCCCAATTAATATCCGTAATTTATTTATTTTTGCATGTTCTTTGTCACACAACGGCTTAAAAAAACCCCCACCATCTTAGAAGAGGCATTTTCACTCATGTCCTTCTAAGATGCCTTCTGTGAAATAAAGGCAATGTACCTTTCTTTTTGATATCCAGCGATTTTAAATGTAGATAAATGTTAGAAGAGGTATGCCCTGAAGGATGCTTCTTCTAAGATTGTGTTTGCAATGATACTTTTTTGTATATGTGCTACAGAAGAAGCAGCGTTGGTTTTTATACTCTGGTTTTCTCTAACGTTAAGCAGTCTCAAAGTGGCTTACAAGTTCCTTTCCCTTCCTCTCGCACGACACACACCTTGCGGGGTAGGTGAGGCTGAGAGAGTTCTGAGATAACTGTGACAAGCCCAGGGTCACCCAACAGGCTTCCTGTGAAGAAGTTGGGACTGAACCCAGTTCACCAGATTAGAGACTTCCTCTCGAGGAATGGAGAAACAAACCTGGCTCTTCAGATTAGAGTCTCAACCCTGGTTAGCCACTGCTTGTGACCACTAGGCCACACTGGCTCTCAAAACAATTTGCAAAACAACGTATGCTCTTCTTTTATCAATGAAAAAAGTGTACTGCTTTAGTCAACAAATCAATTACCGCATCATAATCAATAAGGATAATTGATTAAAATATACAGTTGCTTGACTAAGACTTCTTTCCTTGGCAAAAGCCCTAATTATTTTAAATTCCCATCCTTGAGAAACAACAGTAGCGGCAGGCCCTGTGTAAGAAGAGAAATGCTCCTTTTGGTTACAGAGAAGAGAGGATTCCTCTTTTAGAAGGTGTTATCCAGAAATCAGGATATAATTCCACGTTCCAAGCTCCTGCCTTTATTCAGATGCAGATTTCAAGCAGGGGAGTCGGAAGGGTATCAGATCTATTGAGGAAGAAGAAGAAGAAGAAGAAGAAGAAGAGTTTGGATTTATATCCCCCCTTTCTCTCCTGCAGGAGACTCAAAGGGGCTGACAATCTCCTTGCCCTTCCCCCCTCACCACAAACACCCTGTGAGGTGGGTGGGGCTGAGAGAGCTCCGAGAAGCTGTGACTAGCCCAAGGTCACCCAGCTGCCGTGTGTGGGAGTGCACAGGCTAATCTGAATTCCCCAGATAAGCCTCCACAGCTCAGGTGGCAGAGCTGGGAATCAAACCCGGTTCCTCCAGATTAGATACACGAGCTCTTAACCTCCTATGCCACTGCTGCTCAAGAGGCTGTGAATCAATTATATAGTTGATCATAAAACTCATAGGATTAATCAAGTAAGATTTTTTTTTTAATCCAATGGCTGTCCTGATGCAAATTCATATCAGGCTTGTTCTTAGCAAAAATGGCTGATGCTTTGCTGGAATTGGCTGTGTGTGGAACTAAGATGGAGGTGGACCTGCATGTAGGTGCGTTATATGCCCTTAAAATAATTCACCTCCTAGATTTCCCCATCCACACAAGGGGTGGTTGTAGTTCATTCCTCCAACCTTTTGTTTTAATGAAAGCAGCCTGTTTGCACTATTACTACATGGTACCTTACAATTACTCCCCATATTCTCTACGCTGCAGTTCACTCCCCTTGCATCCCATTGCTGTGTGCAACCCCGTCCCCCAGAGAGGCACACTTGTTTCAGCTCAGTTGAGCTAGAAGTTTTGCAACGTCCTCCTCCATCTCAAATTGGAATCCTCCCCTCTGGAATCATTCGCTGAGCAACGGGGTGGCTCCTTCACTGCATTATGTCGTGTAAATGATGCTCCTGTGTTGCTCTCAGGTAACAGGTAGCTGTCAAGCCCTGGATCTGCACCAACAAGGAACATGGGGATTTCAACCAAAGGTCTTTATTGACAGACACCAGAGTGGCCATAGAGAGAAAGCCAGCTATAACAACTAACCTCACAAGTGCCCTTTTCATGCGTACCAATGCGTACCCCCCTTTTCCTCCGTCCCCCAGGGACATCAAAGGAAAAGAAATACATGGCCAGAAGGCAGGAGCCCTTCGTTCTCGAGGCCAAACGGAGGGCCAGCAGCCCCACTGGTGCTTGGATGCAATCTACATTGAGGAGCAGCAGTGGCGTAGGAGGTTAAGAGCTCGTGTATCTAATCTGGAGGAACCGGGTTTGATTCCCCGCTCTGCCGCCTGAGGTGTAGAGGCTGATCAGGGGAATTCAGATTAGCCTGTGCACTCCCACACACGCCAGCTGGGTGACCTTGGGCTAGTCACAGCTTCTCGGAGCTCTCTCAGCCCCACCTACCTCACAGGGTGTTTGTTGTGAGGGGGGAAGGGCAAGGAGATTGTCAGCCCCTTTGAGTCTCCTGCAGGAGAGAAAGGGGGGACATAAATCCAAACTCTTCTTCTTCTACTACATTGCTACAGGTTACAAAGCACAAAGAGAGCAGGAAACCGAAAGAGAGAAACCCTATTAGCATGACAGAAACCAGGAACCCGCTTGATGTCGGGTGCCCTGTCACCATTTTGCAATTGAGATCAGAATAGCAGGTGTCCCATTCCAGACAATGCAGGAATTGACTTGTGGAATTCACTGCCACCGGATGTGGTGCTGACCACTGGATTTAAAAGAGGATTGGACAAGTTGGTGGAGGATGAACCTGTTATATTGGCTATAACAGTTGAAGAGGAACAGTAAATCCAAGGGCAGAATCCCTGTGATTGTCAGATACTCGGAAGTGAAATAAGGGAGGCTGATGCCCGGGAGTTTCTCCCTCATGTCTGACTGGCCACTGTTGGAAGCAAGATGCTGGTTTGGGATGGATCATTGGTCTGACGCAGCAACGGCTTCTATGAAGGGATCCACTCCCTGGAAATAACTACTGCTAAATGTCGGATATTGTGGGTTTTCTGGGCTGTGTGGCCCTGGCCTGGTAATTTTTGCTCCTCACATTTCACCTACATCTATGGCTGGCATGTTTACAGGAATGCCACCGTAAGATGTGTTTCTCTCTGTGGCTCAATGTGGAGTGATTGTGTGGTGGGTTGGGTACATGCTTTGTTTACTTCACAGGTGAAGTGAATTTGCATGTGTCCAGGTGGAGTTCATTTGCAGTTGCATTTGGATGCCTCTGGTTTTGTTGATTTTCAGGAAAAAGGAGCAAAATCTACCAGACCATGGCAACACAGCCTGGAAAACCCTCAAATGACAGCTGATTCTGGCTGTGAAAGCCCTCACAAACACACCATCCCATTGCTAGTTGTGGTTATCAATATCGCTGTCCCCAAATGTGTCCACATAACCAGCTTTCAGTGTATCCTGTAAACCAGTGCTTTGTTTCCCAGGCTGTGGGGAAACAACATTACGGAAACATCACCTCTGCTTTACATAAGAACAAGCCTGCTGGATCAGACCAGAGTCCATCTAGTCCAGCTCTCTGCTACTCGCAGTGGCCCACCAGGTGCCTTTGGGAGCTCACATGTAGGAGGTGAAAGCAATGGCCTTCTGCTGCTGCTGCTGCTGCTGCTCCCGATCACCTGGTCTGTTAAGGCATTTGCAATCTCAGATCAAGGAGGATCAAGATTGGTAGCCATAAATCGACTTCTCCATCAATCTGTCCAAGCCCCTTTTAAAGCTATCCAGGTTAGTGGCCATCACCACCTCCTGTGGCAGCATATTCCAAACACCAATCACACGCTGCGTGAAGAAGTGTTTCCTTTTATTAGTCCTAATTCTTCCCCCCAGCATTTTCAATGAATGCCCCCTGGTTCTAGTACTGTGAGAAAGAGAGAAAAATTTCTCTCTGTCAACATTTTCTACCCCATGCATAATTTTATAGACTTCAATCATATCCCCCCTCAGACGTCTCCTCTCCAAACTAAAGAGTCCCAAACGCTGCAGCCTCTCCTCATAGGGAAGGTGCTCCAGTCCCTCAATCATCCTTGTTGCCCTTCTCTGCACTTTTCTATCTCTTCAATATCCTTTTTTTGAGATGTGGCCACCAGAACTGGACACAGTACTCCAAGTGCGGTCGCACCACTGCTTTATATAAGGGCATGACAATCTTTGCAGTTTTATTATCAACTCCTTTCCTAATTATCCCCAGCATAGAGTTTGCCTTTTTTACAGCTGCCATGCATTGAGTTGACATTCCCATGGAACTATCAACTAAGACGCCTAAATCCCTTTCCTGGTCTGTGACTGATAGCACTGACCCCTGTAGCGTGTATGTAAAGTTTGGATTTTTTGCCCCTATGTGCATCACTTTACATTTTGCTACATTGAACTGCATTTGCCATTTCTGAGCCCACTCACCTAATTTATCAAGGTCCGCTTGGAGCTCTTAGCTATCCTTTGTGGTTCTCACCACCCTACATAATTTGGTGTCATCCACAAACTTGGCCACCACGCTACCCACCCCTACTTCCAGGTCATTTATGAATAGGTTAAAGAGCACTGGTCCCAAAACGGATCCTTGGGGGACACCACTCCCTGTTTCTCTCCATTGCGAGAACTTCCCATTTACACCCACCCTTTGCTTCCTGTTTCTCATCCAGTTTTGAATTCATAGGAGGATTTCCCCTCTTATTCCTTCATTGCTGAGTTTTCTCAATAGTCTCTGGTGAGGAACTTTGTCAAAAGCCTTTTGGAAATCCAAGCAGACAATGTTCCCCCTTATCCACATACTTACACCCTCAAAGAACTTTAGTGAGTTTACACCCTCGAAGAACTCTAGTAAGTTTGCTCTCCTCTTCTGGATCCATAACCCAACCACAATGCACCTCTTGTGTGTGCCACACACTGCCTATGCAGCACAAACATGAAACACAGAGTGGCGCAGCGTGTGTGGGGGGTCGGGGAAGAGCTCCAGTACAGCAACGGCTGATTGAGGTCAAGGTTTCGACGATTTGGCTGGCAGCAGCAGAGGCCGCCGAACTGAACAATCAACCTGATCCTCACCAGTGGCAACATCTGGAACGGTCAGACGGAGGTCCCGGCGGGTGTTGTTAAGAGCTTCATTACTGCCTCCGGCAGCAAGACGGGGCCTGGAAAAGGCCGGTCGGAGCTCTATTTTGCAGGAACCGAGATGCCAAACCAAACAGTTTGGTTCTCTGTCCCTTTCCCAAACTAATTGGAGGCCCTGAGCAGTTAAGTTCAAAATCCAGCCTTCCTGTTTAGCAGATATAGAGAGCTTTTCTAGGTCCAAAGTAGACCCTTGTCCTCATATATGGTACTAGGACAGCAAAGATGCTAGGGCAGGTGTGCGTAATTTGGAGGCTACATCCAACAGTGGGATCACGGTGGAAGTTGAAGGGGCCTTCTGGAACTGAGGACAACAATAGAGGTGCTAGGCCTCACCTGAGCCCTGCTGGGCTAACAGCAGCACCATTTAAATTGCCACTTGCCCCCCCACCCCCCACCCCGTCACGTGGAGGTACTGTGAACAGAATGGAGCATGTGCAGAGGAGAGTGTTGTGGTTTTTCTGGATTGTATGACTGAGTTCCAGTATCTTCAGAGGATCGTGCCAGCCACAGATGCAGGCGAAACGTCAGGAGAAAATGCTACTAGAACACTGGAAAACCCACAACACCCTAGTGCAGTGATGGCGAACCTTTTCGAGACCGAGTGCCCAAATTGCAACCCAAAGCCTACTTATTTATCACAAAGTGCCAACATGGCAATTTAACCTGAATACTGAGGTTTTAGTTTAGAAAAAAACAGTTGGCTCCAAGGCATGCGTTACTTGGGAGTAAGCTTGGTGGTAGTCGGTGGCTTTACGTTGAAGCAACCGTGCAACTCTTCCAATGAGCAGATCATGACCCTAAGAGGGTTTACTCAGAAGCAAGCCCCATTGCCAGCAACTGAGCTTAATCCCAGGTAAAGGATCATGCTTTAGTTCTTCACATGAAAATCAGTGGGGTTTAACAGGGTTACCTACACTGCTTTCCCAAAACTAGATCTTAGGTTTGATGCTAATAATTGAGCCCAGCAGCCCAGGCCAGCCTAGATGTGTGTGTGTGTGTGGGGGGGGGGGGTAGGGGCGACTCTGCACGTGCCCACAGAGAGGGCTCTGAGTGCCACCTCTGGCACCCGTGCCATTGGTTCGCCACCACTGCCCTAGTGATTCCGGCTGTGAAAGTCTTTGACAAAACAAGAATAGTCTTGTTTTTCCTTCCTTCCTTCCTTCCTTCCTTCCTTCCTTCCTTCCTTCCTTCCTTCCTTCCTTCCTTCCTTCCTTCCTTCCTTCCTTCCTTCCTTCCTTCCTTCCTTCCTTCCTTCCTTCCTTCCTTCCTTCCTTCCTTCCTTCCTTCCTTCCTTCCTTCCTTCCTTCCTTCCTTCTCAAGCTGCAAAGTTGAGAAAATGACAGTTCTCATCAGACCAGGCAGGGACTCATGTTTAGAGAGATTGGGAAGACTAATCTACAGCATTGATTTCCAGCCTTTTTTTCACTCACAATCCGTTTCCCTACAATTGTAGCCCCATATTAGCAAACCCGTTAGGTATTTTTTTTCCTCATATGTTTAAATGCTCTGGCACTTATCCCTGGGGATACGCATATCCCAGGCTGGGAACCACGGCTCTACAGGAAAGATGGTCTGCCGTGGAGCCCTAGTGCAGCGGTGGCGAACCTATGGCACAGGTGCCAGAGGTGGCACTCAGAGCCCTTTCTGTGGGCATGCGTGCACAGAGTTCATCATGTGGGGGGGCGGCGGAAAATCACCCACATCTAGGCTGGCCTGGGCACAATCCTTTACCTGGGAGTAAGCTCAGTTGCTGGCAATGGGGCTTGCTGTAAACCCTCCTAGGGTCATGATTCACCTATTCGAAGCGTTACATGGTTGCTTCACCAAGCGTCCTCGGAGCCAACCGTTTTTTCTAATCTAAAACCTCAGTATTCAGGTTAAATTGCCATGTTGGCACTTCACGATAAATAAGTGGGTTTTGGGTTGCAATTTGGGCACTCGGTCTCGAAAAGGTTCACCAACACTACCCTAGTGGAAGAGCAGTTGACTTTCCACCCCCGCACACCCCCGCCCTCCTTTGGAATGGCAAATGGGCAGATGAGACTGGCAGGGAGGGGCCAGGAGCCTTGCAGAAATAATCCGAGCGCCTCTGGGTTGAGCGTGGGGCTGTTTGTCTGGCACTAACTACATGTGGCTGAATGCAAATCTTCAGAGGGGTCTTGAGGGAACGAACCAGGTTAGCAAATCTCCTGCTCTTTCCTCGGCCTTGTGGTTCTGCATTCCACCGGGGGCCTCGTTCGGTCCGGTCTCTCCCACCTCCCCCCAATTCATCACTGACATCTGCCAAGCCTCCCGGGCCGTCCCAGAACCTCAGGAGCTCCGGGGCATTTAATAATCTTGACAGCCAGCCCAGTTTGGCATTTCCTGAGCTGGGCACATCTTCCTAACTCCCACAGTGCGCCACGCTCCTCCTCCTCCTCTCCTCTCCTCACCCCCCCCCCCTTTATTTGTTTGGCCCCCTTCCTAATTCCTCTGCTTCCATATTAAGCTGCATTGTAACAGACAGATAATTGAAGCGGGCGGTGGGGGGGGGGGGAGAGAACAGACATGGAAAATGTTTCAAAAGGCCAACTCAGAGGCATGACGCCATCTGTTTCCAGCGTTGGGGAAACAAGCAGGTGGCACTGATACAACTTTTGGGGACGGCCGTGCTCCGTTCCCTGGTATTGTCTTCCTTGCCCACCCAGGGCCTGCTTTTCACCCACCCCCAAAGGAAGATCCACAGCCCCCCACACGTTCCCCTGATGCTCCCCCTCCCTCCCCCCTCCCCATCCTTTGCCTGCAAAACTCTCTCCCATGGAGCCAATGTTCATAAGGATGGTAATCAGACAACTCATTAGCAGCCGTGGGAATCGAAATGTGCACAACCCAGGGTTGATTGCTCAGCGAAAGCCACAACCTGCGCTCCCTTCCCCCCCCCATTGCCCTGGGGGAGAACTGGAAATGCATCTCCCTCCCATCTTTTCATTGCCAGCGCGTGCAGACAGCCGCAAATTAACTCCAGGAGCGCCCTGGCCTCTTGCCTGGGTCGGCACTGGGGCCTGTTAATCAGCAGCTGCCGGCGGGCAAATCGATCACTGGCTAGCCACTGCCCCGGTGGGGAGGCCCTGGCCAGCTTATTATGGGTGCAGCGCTTGCTGGGGCAACAACTGTGGACATCGGGGAAGGGGTGGTGTGGTGGCCCCAGGTGGTGGTTGGAGATTGCCGGGGTTTAGAGCCAATCTCCAGGTGACAGAGACCAGTTCACCTGGGGAAAATGGCTACCTTGAAAGGCTTGGTTTGGTTTATTAGATCTGTATACGGCCCTCCCACAAAGGGCTCAGCACGATGAACAACAGCTGCAAAGTGACAATATCGATGACATAACATTAAATAACAACCAGCAAAAACATAAAATCAATGTACACAGAATAAATAATGTAGCATTATAACATATCATACTAACTAAAATGAATATAACATTTCAAACCTGGATTTATAACAACAAACATCAGCATTATAGCATCACTAGCAGGGCACCCGTGCTTCGCTACGCATACTTCATCACAGGCTCTCTGTGAATTTCGGAGTGACATTCAGCATACTTCTTTACAGCCGGTGAACTTTGGGGTGACATGCAGCATATTTCCTCACAGCCTGTCTGTGGACTGATGGGTTTGTTTTTGCATATTTTGCAACAGCTTCCTGTAGTTGTCTTTTTCTAATGCAATGTGTTATTGCTCTCTTTCACCTGGTGGGCTCCAAAAGACGTCATGTGGAAGCAGCCATTGTATTTTAGGGATGCAGAAAGGAAGTGTTCTGCCATTGGATGCTGATGAGTGAGAAGGCTGTGAAGAGGTTCAGGGTAGGGTTGAAGGGCAGGGAGCTGGACTGTACCACCACTGCAGGACATTCCTGGGGACTCATCCCGCCACTTCAGAGCACGACACCAAGCACAGGGTGATCGGAGGCCGAGAGCAATAAACTTGTCTCCACAGTAATAAATCTGATGTCCATATGCAAAACCCGACAAATGTTTAGTAGTCTAAGGTGATAGTGTGGTTTGTAATCTGTTTTGATTGTATTGGGCTGTAGTGGTGTTGTTAACATGAGGGTGGGTGGAGGAGTACTTTTTCACAGCCTGTCTGTTGACTTCGGGGTGACATTCAGCATACTTTTTTGCAGCCTGTTTGTGAACTTTGGAGCATATTTCCTCACAGCCTGTCTGTGGACTGATGGGTTTGTGTTCAAATAGGTTCACGTGCGTTGTGGAGGGTGGTGGTAGAGTGCAGTTGGTGAAGGACGTGAAGCTGGTGGTGTTGAACTGTCACCCTTAGAATGTTCGTGCAGCATGTCTGTGGACTGAGCGGTTGGTTTGCCCTTAGAATGTTCGTGTAGATGGCCAGAGATGAGCAGTGAAAACAGTAAATAGGTAATAAATCAAGTGAAAGTGAATATTTTGGGAAATCCGTTCTTAGTGAGCGCCTGGAGTACGTAAGGAACAGGTGTGCCAAATTTCATGTGTGTGGCTTCGGTGGTTTTTGAGTTCTGTTGATGAGTGAGTGAGTGAGTGAGTGAGTGAGTGAGTGAGTGAGTGAGTGAGTGAGTGAGTGAGTGAGTGAGTGAGTGAGTGAGTGAGTGAGTGAGTGAGTGAGTGAGTGAGTGAGTGGTATTTCATGTTTATATATATAGATAACATCACATAACAGTATCAGTAATCATAACACAACATCATAAATTATATAAAGCAATAATTCTCATAACAATGAACATCATTAGCAGCATAACAACAATAGAAGGGTAGATGGCGACTTCTTTTTCAACAACATACTACAAAACAACACAGTGGCCCAAGAACTAAACCCCCCCCCCTTTGACTGCAGCTATGTTAGCACAAAACCCTAGCTTAATAATAAATCTAAATACAATAACATAGCACTAGACTAAACCTATACCTAAGCTAAACTAGCTAACTCTTAACATTATCTGAATATACAGTAGTACAATAAAGACTACCAATATGATAACATCAAAGTGGGCGGGGGGGGACCTAATACAACCTCACTAACTACATCTACCCCCCAATAAAGAGACAACACTTCAAGCCAAACAGTCCATGTAAGTGAAAGTTGGACTTCATGGCATTATTGTCCAAACCCTGCCCTCCTCAAAAACTCCAGGTATTTCCCAACTTAGAGTTGGCAACGCAAGTATTGTGCCATTAGGCACCCTAGCAGGGAAGACGCAGACTGCTCATGTAACCTCAGCTTGTGGGTTCTGTGGGGCAGAACTTGGAATGGGTTTGCAACAACAATTTTTAAAAAACGAAATGGTTTACTTTCTTAATGTATAACATCAAACATCAACATTTAACATCACATTTCAAGGTCCTGTTCAGGTTGCATTTTCAAGTCCTTCTAATTACAGTCTTCTGATATTTGCCAAGTCCATTTCTTCTTTGCAAGTGGGTTGGCTCCTGAAGACGCCAAGGGCTTGATGAACAGGATTCAACATGATGAAGGTTTCCAGGAGTACTTTCACCCATGACAACCACAAAAAGAAACCCTTAACAAGGTATTAAGGGCTTATACAACCAAGGTTCGAGTCTGGTAGCCTTGTCTCCTCCAACTACATGAGCTCTGCAGCCTTCCTCTTCTTTGGGTCTCCACCCCTTTCTGGGTCAACCCATTCTGAGCATGGGGGTTACACTCAGCCAAAACTATAAGCACTGGATGCGGAAAATGAAGGGGTTTCGACATTCAGGTATAGTCTGGAGGTCTCCTGGAATTGCAATTAAACTCCAGACTACGAAGCTCAGTTTCCCTGGGGAAAATGGCTGCTGGGGGATGGGGAGTGGGTGGATTCTGCTGAGGTCCCACCCATTCTCAACCCCCCACACCCAGGCTTCACCCCCAACATTCAAGGAATTTCCCAACCTGGAGCTGGGAACCCTAGCATCCATTTCTTCACACCAGGTGTCATTAACCTTTGGAACCACCAGGCGTACTGACAGCCGCTGGTTTAAGCTGTTTTGAAAAGGAGATTGCTCAAGTTCAGTGGCTTTTAACCACTATGTTAAAATGGAACCTCCATGTTCAGAGGCAGTAACCCTCAGGATGCCAGGGCTGGGGGCAACAACCAGGGTTCGGGGTGGAGTCTTTTGCCTTCCTGTCCTGACTTAGACCTCCCTGTCATGTTTGTTACCCAGTGTGTGAAATAGGAGGCTGGATGAGACCGCTGATCCGGCAGAGCTGATCTTAGGGATCCTCTCTAAATATGTGTATAGTGAGTGGCTCTGGGTGCTTTCTTCTAGCTTGGGGAAATGCTTGTTGGAAGGAACGTTGCTTCTGCTTGGGCTCCACCATGCTGGAAGGTCAATTCGAAAAGGCCCCAAGGGCCAAGAGAGGATGTCCATGTAAGTCCAGGGAAGTCAAAACCCTTGAACATGTCTTTTTTTCAGGCGTCCATTTTATAAGGTGGTCTACTCTAAGGGGTTTTCCACACTGACAGAGTTGTACTGGTTTCTATCTAGGTTCACCTCAGTGTATCCGCACCGCAACCAAGCTCAATGTTGTTTTGTCTCAGTTCCCCCCCTCAGAACTGCACCTTTCTGCTGGAACAAGGTCGATACCACTTCGAAGCTTCGAAGTGCGGACGCATCGAAACGACACCTCATCCGTTCAACCAATCAGGAGCCGCTTTTTGTGGCATATGCAAAACAGGAGAGTCGTAACTGTAAACTGTAAACTGTAAAAACAAAAGAACGCTCCGTTTCCCGTGGTAACGCAAGCTCCAATCACGATCGAGGAGCGAAACAGGCACCAAGATGATCCTGCCCACTTAGCTCGGTTCCAGGGGGCCAAGTAAGTTGCTGTGCGGACAGCCTGGAATCGCCCCCCACTGAAGGGAACCGAGTCGACCTTAGCTCCCTTCTGTAGTGCGGAAAGCCCCTAAGATTGTTTCCTTTCTGCTGAGCAAAATTTCTAGAGGCTCAGAAGAAGGTCGGATTAAAATGCTTCATCTGGTGGAAATTTTTGTCTCTCTAGTCAGGCTGCCAAGTATTGTGAGATAAGTGTCAGGAATGGCAAATTCACACTGTGCCGTAGGATTAAGCCGGAACTAAATATTTTCATGATATAATTTTAAAATTACTTTTTTAGCTGTTGAGAGCAATCAAAATTTTCAATTTTTAGTTTTTATTTGCTATTTAATCCTTGGTTTGTAACGGGCATTTTAGCATTAAGGTGAATTTTAGGGTTCTGTGTGCATGTATTTGGCTAAATGCCATATTAAACTTAACTATCCCTCACTGGTCCATCCAAACCTTTTTAATCTTAAATTGAACTATCTTCTGAATACAGAGAATCCCAAGCAATTGGACATAGTGGCCAAATTCTTGCTCACTATTACGAAATAATTTCCTGGTCTCCTCTTTCGCTCTGATGTATGCATTTTTGAAACAGGAGTACCTGTTCTATCTTGTAAAACTGTATTTGGATTACTTAGCTCTGCTATGTTTTAATGCCTAATAAAGGTCTTTGAACTTGAACTTAACTAACTAGCTTCAGCTGGGGGCTAGAAACGAAAAAGGGAAGTCAGCAAAGTGCACAGATGGGTAGAGTTTTGCAGATGAAAAGGGGTTCATAGTTTATTCCTTGTTTAGGGGGTTTGTATGTTCCCGCTCTGGAGCCCTGCTAGAGACAGCTGATCAGTTAAAACATGGCCATAACATTATAAATGAATCATAAATTAGCGATACAAAAGACCTAAACCAAGCCATTCAAAACAAGCCAGGTTCATAAAAACAGCATAAAATGACAATGAACTCCCTAAAACGGCTCCATAAAACAGAACTCAAGAGGCTGAAAAAGATGTTGTGAAACTCTGAGAGAAAAAGAATGGTTTGGTCTGGGACTTAAAGAACAATATGGTAGGTGCCAGGGAGTTCCAAGGGAGAGCTTTGCGAAGAAGAAGAAGAAGAAGAAGAAGAAGAAGAAGAAGAAGAAGAAGAAGAAGAAGAAGAAGAAGAAGAAGAAGAAGAAGAGGAGGAGGAGGAGGAGGAGGAGGAGGAGGAGGAGGAGGAGGAGGAGGAGGAGGAGTTTGGATTTATATCCCCCCTTTCTCTCCTGCAGGAGACTCAAAGGGGCTGACAATCTCCTTGCGGCTGCCCTTCCCCCCTCACAACAAACACCCTGTGAGGTAGGTGGGGCTGAGAGAGCTTTGAAAAGCTGTGACTAGCCCAAGGTCACCCAGCTGGCGTGTGTGGGAGTGCACAGGCTGATCTGAATTCCCCAGAGAAGCCTCCACAGCTCAGGCGGCAGAGCTGGGAATCAAATCCGGTTCCTCCAGATTAGATACACGAGCTCTTAACCTCTTAACCGCCATTAAAAAGCCCTGTCTCAGTCACTACCCACCTTATCTCTGAAGGCAGCACTCAGGGGGCAGATCTTAGCCATAAAATCATAGAGTTGGAAGAGACACTGACAAGGGCCATCAAGTCCAAGTCTCTGCCATGCAGGAAGGCACAATCAAAGCGGTCCTGACAGATGTCCATTCAGCCTCTGTTGAAAAACCTCCAAAGAAAGAGATGCCACCAGTCTCCGAGGCAGTGAATTCCACTGTCAAACAGCCCTGATGGTCAGGAAGTTCTTCCTAATGTTCAGGTGGAACCTCTTTTCCTGCACCTTGAACCCAGTACTCCATGTCCTAGTGACAGTCTCTGAGGCAGCAGAAAACAAGCTTGCTCCCTCTTTGACATGATAGCCCTTCAAATATTTAAACGCAACTATCATGTCCCCTCATAACCTCCGCTTCTCCAGACTAAGCATTCCCAACTCCCTAAGTCTCTCTTCGTAGGGCATGAATTTCAGACCTTTTACCATTTTACCCTAATAGATCTTACTTTTGGGGTTGAGAATTAAAGAGCCAGCATGGCGCAGTGGTTAAGAGCGGTGGACTCAGGAGAACCAGGTTGGATTCCCCACTCCTCCACATGAGCAGCAGACTCTTGACTGGTGAACTGGGTTCATTTCCCTGCTTCTCCAAATGAAGCCTGCTGGGTGACCTTGGGTCAGCCACAGTTCTCTCAGAACTCTCTCAACCCCACTGACCTCACAAGGTGTCTGTTGCAGGGAAGGGAAAGAAACTGAGTTTGTAAGTGTAACCCCTATGTTAAGAATGGGATGACCCAGAAAGGGGTGGAGTCTGAGAAGAAGCAGAAGGCTGCAGAACTCATGAGGTTGGAGGAAGCAAGCAGGGCTACCAGGCTGGGACCTTGATTGATTTTATTAAGCCCTTAACACCTTGTTTAAGGTAACTGCAATGTTGTTGGGAACTAGTGGGAAGGGAGTTGTTTATTTTTGCTATATTGTAAATGTTAGAATTTATCGTTTCAGGGTTTTTGTGTATGTAAATGGTGAGAGTTCTTTTGGGGACCTTCATCATCTTGAATCCAGTTCACCAAACCTCTGGAGTCTCCATGAGCCAACCACCAGCAGGAAGAATGGACTTGGCATCATCAGACTGTAATTGGAGGGACTTGGAATGAAACTTGAACAGGACCTTGCAGAGTTCGGTTAAATGTTAATGTTTGATAAGTGACATATGTTAAAGAAAGTAAACATGGCCCCTTCCGCACCTGCAGAATAATGCACTTTCAATCCACTCCCACAATGGTTTGCGAGTGGATTTTGCTATTTCGCACCGTAAAATCCATCCGCAAAGTGTGTTGAAAGTGGATTGAAAGTGTATTATTCTGCAGGTGCGGAAGGGGCCCATAGTTGTTGCAAACTCCTTCCAAGTTCTGCCCCACAGAACCCACAAGCTGAGGTTACATAGGGACTTGCCCTACTTTTCCCTCGGCCGCCGTCGCTGTGCGCAATTCCCAGCATGCGGCATCCCTGGCGTGCGCCCAGGCATCCCCATGGCCCGGTGCTCTGCACGGGGTCATCAAAAAGCGCCCTTTGCAAGAGCACCAGGGATGCCTTGCGCTGAGGGGGCGCAACAGCGGCAGCATCGGGGGGGCTGCGCTGTCGCCTCCCCTCTCGTGGGGAGTGCTGGGGGACCCCGCGCTACTCTCCTCAAGTAGCGCGGGGCTTAAGGTAAGTGGGGAAAGGCCCATAAACAGTTTTGAGATTCCTTAAAGGTAGAGAAAAGCAGGGTGCAAAAATCATCTTCTTTTCCATTATTGTTTCGTAAATTCTCTGGAGTTCAACTCTTCCGAAATTACAGCTTAACTAGGAACGTTTCTAAAATTAATTCTGGAATTGAAGCATGCTCAATTTGCTAAGCATGTTCCCCCTGGGCTACCAGCACGCATTGGGAACTAGTTGCCAACCGTCACAACATGGTAGCGTCAACGTTTCTTTTGGCCCGCCGTGAGCACGTGTGCCTGAGCGCACGGAGGAAAGCCCCGTGCCCGAAAAACCCTCACCAATGATTTATTTTCATGTCTGTTTTTAAAATCTTGCAGCAGAACAGTCTGTAGCTTTGGGGTTGGGTGTCATCAATATGCTGATGACTTCCCACTCTCTGTTTTATTGCCTTGGCAACTGGAGGCTGCAGGGGCTTTTGCGGGCCTGGTGGCTAAAGCAGAAACAGCTGAAGCTGCAGCCGCAGAAGAGCAAGGTCATGCTGGTTAAAAAAGGGCCTTGGGTGGATTCCGCACGGCGTAGTTGTAATGAGGTGCAGCCGGTATAAATGAGCCCGCTGTCCTCCTTTTTGGGTCCGTGTGTGTGCTGCGTTGGCAATCAGGGAGCGATACGAGGCCACGGGAACCAATTGGGGGTTTTCCTGCGCCTTCGCATGAAAGCACTTCTCCGTTGTTGTTTTTCTTTTGTCGTCGATGCATGCGCAGCTACCTAGCCGTAATGGTCACTGGTGACATGAGTTGGCAATGCGCTCGAGAATCTGTCCCGTCCACCTGACACAAGCACTGCCTTGACTGCCCTGGAGTGCAGCTGAGTAGTTTTGCATGTTCAACGCTCAAAAGAGAAAAAAATGCGACAAAGGGACTGTCTGGGAATGGCCAGTCAACGTGGAATGTGTTGCCATGAATTCGGGCGCAAGGGCAGCTGTATGTTCTGATAGGGGAGGAACATGTTTGGGGGACTTGCGATATGGCACTTGGAGAAACAGCCCACACAGCAGCAGCAGCAGCAGCAGCAGCAGAAGAAGAAGAAGAAGAAGAAGAAGAAGAAGAAGAAGAAGAAGAAGAAGAAGAAGAAGAAGAAGAAGAAGAAGAAGAAGAAGAAGAAGAAGAAGAAGAAGAAGAAGAAGAAGAAGAAGAACAAAGAAGAAGAAGAAAGAAGAAGAAGAAAGAGAAGCGGAGGCGGGAGGGCGGAGAGCGGAGGCGAGGCGAGGCGAGTTTGGATTTATATCCCCCCTTTCTCTCCTGCAGGAGACTCAAAGGGGCTTACAATCTCCTTGCCCTTCCCCCCTCACAACAAACACCCTGTGAGGTGGGTGGGGCTGAGAGAGCTCCGAGAAGCTGTGACTAGCCCAAGGTCACCTGACTGGCGTGTGTGGGAGTGCATAGGCTAATCTGAATTCCCCAGATAAGCCTCCACAGCTCAGGCGGCAGAGCGGGGAATCAAACCTGGTTCCTCCAGATTAGAATGCACCTTCTTTTAACCTCCTTTGCCACTGCTGCTCTTCTGCACAGCCACTGTGCATTCTGCACAGCCAGGCAGGCAGCATAGGGGGGAAAGGTGCATTTCAAAGCGTTCTCCAAAAGAAGACGTCGAGCAGAAATAAGGCATCTTAAGGATGTCTTGGGGAAAAAGCTGTGTGGAGTTCCTCCCCAAGACACCTTTTTAGTGTCCTCAAGACGTCTTATTTCTGCTGTGCAGGATGGATCATGTACCGGTTAGACATACATGTAAAAATGCAAAAAATATTGAAGATCCATTTTCCATATGCTGTAAGACCGTGTTATTAGCAATCCTTCCTGAGAATTTTTCAAAGACACTAAAATAACTATGTTGGTTTACTGTATTGTCGAAGGCTTTCACGGCCGGAATCACTGGGGTGCTGTGTGGTTTCCGGTCTGTATGGCCGTGTTCTAGCAGCATTCTCTCCTGACGTTTTGTACCAACATAGTTGGGGTGCTGTGTGGTTTCCGGGCTGTATGGCCGTGTTCTAGCAGCATTCTCTCCTGACGTTTCGTACCAACATAGTTGGGGTGCTGTGTGGTTTCTGGGCTGTATGGTATTTGCTCATAGCAGCCAGAGTAATGACAACCAGTTGGAAAACCAAAAGATGTCCAAACAGAGAAATTTGGGAGGAGACAGTAAGAGAGTCAGCTCTCATGGCTGAACCAATCAATCTTGTTAACAGACAGTCAAACATGAGTTTGATGAGAAGTGGGAATTGTATGCTTTATGTGTGGCTGAATTAGTTACTTAAATCAATAAATAATAATACCAGTGGAGATTAAAATGAGATTTAGAGGCACTAAATGAATGTGTTAATATGTTAGTAGTTAAGGCTATAAGTAATTGTTCGATATATACCAATGGGTATTATTTGAATAGCAGAATATTAAGGGAAATAAGTCAAACGGAAGGTTCTCTGTTACATTTGTATCATATTTATATTGAATTGAACATGAAGATCTATTTTATTGTTATTTTGTTATTTACATGGTTTGATGGGTTTTTTCCTGTGATGTTCTACTTTTGTGTACGTTTTTATATGGATATGGATGAAAATTAATGTTTATATGGATAATTAGTTTTTATATGGATAAAAATTAATTAAAATATTTTCAGAAAATATTTTAATTAATGTTTATTATTTGTTCATGAACAAGTTTAGACTGTTTTCCAAGCTGCTGTTCAGGCATTCATACAGTGTAGTACAATGGGTAACATTTCACACTTGGCCATTTTCGGCGCGATGGGAATCTGTCTTCTCTTCTGGGCTGTCGTCACTGAACGCCGCTTGGCAGCCAACTGTAATGCACAGTGCGGAAATCTGTCACTCTGCCAGTGATTATAATCACTGTATACTTTCCAAAGTCTTACTGTTGGTGTTTGCTTAAGTCTGTATTATCCACAGTATTTCACTCATGTGCATTTTCACACAGCTTTGTGGGAGGGGGGGTAGTACCCCCCTTGCATAATTTAATTACTTGATCCAACCATCCATGACTTGAAGGGAAAGGGAGAGAATTGATTTCACTTGCTGCACAGATGTGAAAGTCTCCATAAAGCAAGGAAATCAGCCTCTACCACCATAAAGAAATAAAATTCCACCACCTCTGCTGGGGAGGAATGGGGGGGGGGGGATGGACGGACTTTGGCTGCATTCTCGCTGGGCCTGGGTTTGCCCCCCGAAGGATAGAGGAGGTACCTGCTGGGCCAGGCCAAAGAAGGCCAAAGTGGGTGTCTGGGCAGAGTGAGGCCATGTGGGTACATCCCATCCCTTGCTGCTGCGAGGGTGGGCAAACACTAGGGTTGCCACACTCCAGATGTGGCCTGGAGATCTCCAGGAATTGCACTAGGTCTCCGGATTACAGAGATCAGTTCCCTGGACAAAATGGTAGGCTCATAGCAGTGATGGCGAACCTTTTCGAGACCGAGTGCCCAAATTGCAACCCAAAACCCACTTATTTATCGCAAAGGGCCAACACAGCAATTGAACCTGAATACTGAGGTTTTAGTTTAGAAAAAACGGTTGGCTCCGAGGCATGCGTTACTCGGGAGTAAGCTTGGTGGTAGTCGGTGGCTCTGCTTTGAAGCAACCATGCAACTCTTCCAATGGGTGAATCACGACCCTAGGAGGGTTTACTCAGAAGCAAGCCCCATTGCCAGCAACCGAGCTTACTCCCAGGTAAAGAATTGCACTTTAGTTCTTCGCATGAAAATCAGTGGGGTTTAACAGCGCTTAACAGGGTTACCTACACTTCTTCCCCAAAACTTGGTCTTAGGTTTAATGCTAATAATCGAGCCCAACGGCCTAGGCCAGCCTAGATGTGTGTGTGGGGGGGGGACTCTATTTGCGCGTGCCCACAGAGAGGGCTCTGAGTGCCACCTCGGGCACCTGTGCCATAGGTTCGCCACCACTGGCTTATAGGGTGAACTCTATGGGGTTATACCCTGCTGAGGTCCAGAGGCTTAGTGGGGGCAAAATGACGCCCCCTGAGCCCCCTTCCCCCCACCCACTTACTGAGCCTGTGGCCCCAGCCGGCTTCGTAGGGTGGGACCAAGGGCTGCCCAGCTGTGGCCTCTGGCGGGGTGGGCTGAGGGGCGCCCTGTGGCGGCCCTGCTAGGCCACTCCTTCAGCCTCCACTGGTGAGGCTGGGGTCGGCCTAGGGGGGAAGGGGGAGGGGTGTGGGGTGATTTTCCACCCCCACATGTTTCAATGGGGGCCTGCCCAGGGCATTTCCCCCCGCCCTGCTGTCAGATCCTCAATAATGGAAACAAAGTCTTGTTGAACACAGTCCTTTATTCAGCATCTTGAGAACAGCGTGGAAAAGCCAGAACTGACTTTTCCCCACGCAAACCATCAGTAATATCAGTGTGGGTGCGCGTGCGTGCGCACACACACACACACACACACACACACACACACACACACACACACACACACACACCATGTGAACCAGAAAGCAAAAGTATGCAGACATGCAGAACCGTTAGACTTGGCCTTGGCCTCACCTGCTGGAGAAAATGAGCAGAAATACACCACATAATATTCAACTCACATCCCTCCCCCCCAAGCCCGAAACAGCCAGCAGCCCCAGCACCCCACTGGCATCCCGACACCTGCCCTGTGGTAGCGAAGCCACAGCTGAGGCCCAGCGGTGTAGCGTCCACGGGGTGGGGGGATGTGACGTCTCAGGCAGAGCTGCAGTGGAGGCATGGCCGGGCTCTGGTGGGGCAGGTGCGTTCTGTGTTGGGAGTGGGCAGTGCTGCAGCAGGGGGACAGGGGGTGCGTGCACCCCGGGCACAATTTCCCCTTGCTCCACCTCTGCTGAGGTCCCTTTCCTACCCCGACTCGGCCAGCTCCAAGAATCTCCCACCCTGGAACTGGCAGATCTGGCAGGGACATCCCATCCCTTACTGCAACGGGGCTGACCCCATTAATATTTGTCCCTTGGCAAAGCATGCCCCCTGAGCCTTCTGTTTGTGCCTTTGGGCTGGGGAGCCCCAGGTGTGGGGGTGACCCCCGGGTTGGATGGCACTGGTTTAAGGGGACTGGCCCACTGGGACTCTCTCAGGTGCCTCGACGGTCGATCTACCCCCGACTCCAGCTACCGTGCGGCTATGAAGCCCCTCGGCAGCTGTTCCAAGTGGGCAGCAGACAGACAGCTTGGACATTGGACGGGAGCAGGGCTGGTCTCAGCAGAATCGCGTGATCCTTTTGCCTCTCGAATGCGTTCCTCACAAAGTTGCAGTCTTTCGAATGAAAGCCAGACATCAGGTTTCAGCTTCGATCACTGCAAAAAAGAAGTCCTTGCAAACCTGCAAATGGGGGAGCGGCGAATAAAGGGCACTGCATGGCCTCTGAGGAGAATGGCAGTGCGGTACCTGGTCGCTACTACCTGGCAGCGTAGTGGATCTGGCAGGGAGATTCTCATTCCGTAGCCAAAAGCAACTACCTTTTGTTGCCGCTGCTGTTAACTTGCACAGAAACACTGTTTTATTCCCTTGATCTTGACAGGGGACGTCAGGAGGCAGAGGGAGTCTCTGAGGAATCGAGGCAGCTCCGCTCTCAGCGGCTTTAATTATGACACTAAACAAACTCAGCCCTGGAAAAAACGGGGGATGGAATTGCCTTTGTATGAAACCCGGGATTGGGACAGACAGGTAGCTGAAAACATCTGGAATGACGGGGCTTGAAGGGGACAGAACGAGAGAGATTCAGGCTTAACTTACAGTGAGGAGTCATATTCACTACATGGAAGACCTTCCCCAGTTTGCAGTAGACCTTTATTGGCATAAGGCCGTGGTGGCGAACCTTTGGCACTCCAGATGTCATGGACTACAATTCCCATCAGCCCCTGCCAGCATGGCCAATTGGCCATGCTGGCGAAACTGTCTGTAATCTGATCTAAGGATTACCGCCCTACTAACTTTATAAAATACAAGCGTGAATATAAACTGTTATTAAATTTAAAAGGAGTTGTACATGCGATCTATGGTAGCTTTACATTCTAAAAAAATCCTTCACATTTTATAAAATATAACATAGATTAAAAATTTTTGACCATTCATTGTACGGAATTGTGAACAGATATAGTACAACTACTTAAAGGCAGGATTAAGATATTTCTAGCCATTCGTTATTCACAGCCTATTTACTAAAAAGGTATAACCTTCCCCAGGATCTATAAATGGTATATACTATGAATACTATAAATTAATTAAATTTCCATAAAAATGCAATAAATAACAATGACTCCTTGTATACACCTTCTATAATAACCCGGAATACCAGAGGTGTAAGAGTATTTCACATTTAAAATATAATTTTATACTTGCGTAGAGTTTGCAGACCTTTATTGGTATAGTTGGTATTAACCTGGTTTTAGATGTTTATGGATCATTTCATCAGTTTCGCCAGCATGGCCACTGTCATGCTGGCAGGGCTGATGGGAATTGTAGTCCATGACATCTTGAATGCCAAAGGTCTCACCGCCCGCGCGGTACGCGAAACAATAAAACTTAAAGTGGTTGAATCCTGCCATGCCGCCTTGTCGAAGTGGTCCTCTACAGCCCTTAAAACGCGACTTCACTATAAAAGGAGAACATGACAAGTACCAGTCCAATTCCACGAATGCAGCAACGTCCCATATCTTAAAAGGCAGGATTAAGATATTTCTAGCCATTCGTTATTCACAGCCTATTTACTAAAAAGGTATAACCTTCCCCAGGATCTATAAATGGTATATACTAATGAATACTATAAATTAATTAAATTTCCATAAAAATACAATAAATAACGATGAGCTCCTTGTATACACCTTCTATAATAACCCAGGAATACCAGAGGTGTAGAGTATTTCACATTTAAATATAATTTTATACTTGCGTAGAGTTTGCAGTAAATGGCCAACCAATGCAGAGACCCAGCAGTGCCCCTAGAAAATGTCCCAGAATCCTTTGCCATGTACAGGGATTTCTTGGCAGAGGAGAAGTTCTTGGGCGGTCACTTCAACGTGGCAAGCTGAAGCTAGAAATTTGGCCACTGTAACATGCAACATCATATCCACTGGCAATAATATGAATTCCCAGCAACTATTGCATGTCATTGGCTAATGCTTTCCTGTATCACCTGTCAAGATAGCAAATATTACAATGAAGAACTGACTGGATACTAAATCATGGGTCCTCTGTGAGCCTGCGGGCACCTCTGGAATTCTGGACCACAGCAGGGGGGCACATCCACACAATGGCTGCTTTCTGAGGCAGAGCCAACCGCAAAATGGCTGCCGCAGTTTACCTTTAGTTATGCAGTGAAGATCCTGGTGCTGTGATGAGAGCTGCTGCCAAAACAACATTTTACAAAATCTGCACAGTCAGCCAAAAGCCCTACCTGGCCAAGCCCGTTTTCTAAAAATATACGGCTGGTGCCAGAAAAGGTTTTGACAGACACCTGTGGACATGACATTGGGGATTCCTGTGGTACATAAAGGTAAGTACCTAGCACAGGGGTGGGCAATTATTTTTTCCATGGGGCCACATAAGAAACAGAAAATATTGTGGAGGGCCGGGCCAAAAGGCAGGGGGGCGAGGCGCTTTCAAAAGCCCCGCAGAAGCCGGCAGCCAAGGCAACCGGCTTCTGCGGGCCTTTCAAAGACGCCTCGCTCCCCAGCACGGCAGGGGGGCCAGTCAGGGTCATCCGGCGGGTCGGATGTGGCCCGCGGGCCATATAATGCCCAGGTCTGACCTAGCAAATACTCAAGGCATTGGGGGCGGGGTGGGTGGGTGGGTGCTATAAACATCCATAAGAGAGGATTTTTGGGAGAGGAGTAAGTTCATTTTGGGTTTGATTGACTGTTTGACATATTTGGCAGTAAAACCCTACAGCTGTTGACATAGACGGACGTGTACCACAATGGTTACCGCAGATAAGACCAGGCAGTGTTTGCTTCAAATCCCAACTAACACCACTCGATAGTAATGACTCAGATTAGCCTACCTCACAGGGCTGTTGAGGACAGAAGAATCTTGTACAGTGACATGTGCTTCTTCAAGGAAGGGCACACACAAAAAAGTGTGATATGATACAGAAGTCCCATGGTGTCCAACAGGCCTTACTCCTATGCAAAATTTCAAGTATATCCTATTTGTGTGAGTCATGGAAAGGGGCAGGTAGGGACGAGCTCACATTTCTTACCTGGGTGGTTTTAATCCCCCCCCCCCCCCCCCCCCCCGCATCCTCTCGTGTGTCATCATGTGCAAACTGAAGCTACAGTTTTTAATTCCTGTGAGCCCCAGTGCGGTATAATGAGTAGAACGTCAGAGTAGGATCTTGCGACATCCAGGTTCAAACCCCGCTCCGCCATGGAGGCACGCTGGTGGTCTTGAGCCAGTCACATATTCTCAGTCTAAACTACTTGACAGGGTTGTTGTGAGGATACAGTGGAGAACGATGCAAGCTGTTACGAGTCTTCCCTGTGTATAAATGAAGTGGTCTACTGTGCCAGATTTCCCCATGTAAAAGAAATACCTTTTGTGCCATTATTGCTGCATCAATAAATCAATAAGCATCTATTAGATATCCATATAAGCAACATAGTGAATGTATTGTCGAGGGCTTTCACGGCCGGAATCACTGGGGTGCTGTGTGGTTTCCGGGCTGTATGGCCGTGTTCTAGCAGCATTCTCTCCTGACGTTTCGCCTGCATCTGTGGCTGGCATCTTCAGAGGATCTGATAGTAGGAATGGAAAGCAAGTGGAGTATATATACTGTGAGGTCAAAAGGTGAGGCCCTCTGAATAGAGTAGCCTGGTATGTGAGTCACAAAGAAGTCTGTAGCCTGGGAGTAACAGTGAAGATAGCAAGGTCAATAGGTGAATGCATCTGAATAGAAGTATCCTGGTCTTTGTTTCCTTTGATTGGTATTGTCTATAGTTGTCCTGTGTTTGTGTGGAGCTGATTAGTCAAGACAGTGCTATCTTCATTGTTATTCAGATGCCCTCAACTATTGACCTGGTTGTCTTCTTTGTTACTCACAGACAATGTTTCTTCACCCACCCTGGACACTCCAACAGGTATATATACTCCACTTGCTTTCCCAACGTCAGATCCTCTGAAGATGCCAGCCACAGATGCAGGCGAAACGTCAGAAGAGAATGCTGCTAGAACACGGCCATACAGCCCAGAAACCACACAGCACCCCAACATAGTGAATATCAGTGACTTCTAAAGCCACACACTGTACACAAACAAAACACAGCTTTGAAACCAACACTGAAGCTCCTGAGAATCAAAACCAGTGTCACAAACAGAAGGCCCGTGTGCCGTGGATCCCAGCAGGGAACATTTGATTGTCCTGAGAGCCTGAAAGGTTGCCCCATTCTTTGATATCTTGCAAAGTCATTCTTCCTTCCGATCTTTGTACTTCTGATTAAGTGGGTATTTTCGTTGGATGTGAGTGATTGGAATAGGACAGGGAAGTCTTTTTTCGATCGGACCCCTGCCATGGGAAAGCGATCCGGCTTCCAAACACGATTATCCTGTCTTCCCCCCTCATCTTTCTTGCTCCGGACGCCACAAATGTAACTCAAATTACCCAGATCTGTCTTGAAAACTGCTGCTTGGGAATTATGTGTGATATTAATAATCCGTGTCTGAGGGAAGAAGCTTTTGTCAGCAAAATTAACAGCGCTGGGAAAGAGAAATATCGGCAGGTCAGCGGAGAAACCCCTGCTCTTTGCCGGAGTGGAAGGCCCAAGGGGAGAATGTCACGCAGGAGAGACGGTCGGGAGAGAAAGAAACGGGGTGTTTGCAGAATTATCCAAGTCTGGTTTCTGAACCAAAACAGATACATTAGGAAACCTTTCTTGCTGCAATATTTTTTATAAAAGGGTCAAATTCTCAGGGTCAAATTATGTAGTGAGCAGACGCAACTTTTTTGCTACTATTTATTCCTACATTTTCTTTCCTCTACATCAGAGCATAATAAGAGACACTCTTCGTGCAGTTATACATTGGGGCTTTCCCCACTTACCTTCTGCTGCGCGCTACTCCGGGAAAGTAGCGCGGGGTCCAGCGGCGCTCCCCACTTGCAAGGGCGGCAACCATGCAGCCGCCCCGACGCTGCCGCTCTTGCACCACCTCAGCGCGCGTCATTCCTGGCGCTGAAGAAACAGCACCTTTTGATACCCCGCGCGGAACCCCAAGAGCGCGCCAGGAATGACGCGCGCTGAGGGGGTGCGAGAGCGGCGCGCAGCAGAAGGTGAGTGGGGAAAGCCCCATTGAGTTGCATAACATTTATCTCCCTGGTTGCATCAGGGCCATGAGCTGGAGAGCACGTCTGCATGGGTGAAAGACTGCGCAGTGTAGTAGTGCACTGCCGACCCAGCAGTGCCGTGAAATGCAGAGGTAGAACGTTAGGCGCTTAACGGACCTGGGCGGCCTTGCCGGTCGTGATCGCTAATTCCCCACTTCCTCATCCCCCCATGAGTCACGGGTCATGAACTGTCTGACTCAATCACCGGGCGCAGGGACAATGGTCTTGCCCCCAGGTGAGGATTAGGCTCAGACGCGTACGCTCCTCTCCGCACGTAGCCAGATGAGATCATGCATCACATGATGATCTCCGACTCCTCCCGCCAGCCTCCTCGCCTCGAACTCCCCCGTCCCTCCCTCTCCTATAATGCCTCAATAGGATAATAATAAAAGGTGCCAGGAACCGGGCAGACGGGAGATTCGCTAGGAACCACCGGATCTCCGGGTCTCCCGCTGCTGGCGCATCTCCACCAGATGTTATCTCCGCCTTCGTCTCCGTTTCTTATCGCTTGACCAGCCAGCGGTCGAACTACAAGCTGTTGGTGCCGAACTCGAATCCTCGAACTTCCACCCTGCTCATCACGCTTCGAAGGGCCGCTGATACCGGTCCGGCTGATCACCCGGGCGCATCCAGGGACCACCCGTTTGGCGGTATCGCCATCACTTGTTCCGGACGGCATTCAGAGACACGCTACCCTAGACCACTCTCGTCCGGACGGAACACCGGTGAAGTATGGGAGCTTGCAAAAAAGCAGGGCTTATGACAAAGCACGCTGGACGCACCTAACGGAAAGCGTTTAACGAAATGCGCAGGAGTCCCCGTGTAGAAGAAGCGCAGCCGCGCAAATTGGTTGAGGAGAGATTTCAGCTCAGTGTCCATGGTACCCAGAGTGGGGACATTGAATTCTTAAGGATTCGAAAACATCGGCCACTTCTTCGCGACAGAGCCTCGCTACGATGTCGCTAAGTTACTGAGCGTGGAGACAACGTTTTGTCGCTATCAGCCTGGCAGACATTCCATGGCTCCCCTTTGCCAGGCCGCCTCCTTTCGATCCTTTTCACCTTCAATTTCAACCCCCGGAATTTTTCTCTATCCACTAAATTGGACGCTTCGTCCTCCTTCTGCCCCCCCTCGCTCCTTCTTCTTCACCACCCATTTCAAACTTTGGCCCCTCTCCTGCTCAGCCGCCTTCCCTCCCCTGTTCCTCGGGCCTTCATTCATTTTCCGAAGCCACTGCATCTCCGGCTACGCCTGACGTAATGGCGCTGTAAGTTTTCAAAACTCGCGAGAACGTAGATAGCCATCCCATCTGCAGAAGAAAGAAACCCTGACGGAGAGATCTTATGCCGAGATTCTTGCATTGTGCCCCGGCCCACTTTCACAGATACTGGAGGGGAGTGCGATGCCGCTATCCCGCGAAGTTGTCGAAGCAATCGCCCTAAAGCTATGCATAATATCCTTAACGAGCCCGCAGCAATGCGCGGATCGAGGGGCGTAGGGACAATTTTGGCCCTCACGCGAGAGGCATGCTGGAAGTACGGCCGCGAAGTAAACCACCTAATGGTTCCAGATGACTGGAAGACCACCTTTCGCATGCTCCTGAGCCCCTGCACAATTTGTGGTCTGCGCGAAAGTGAGTTCCGCCAGCAGTAAAGCTTTAACAGAGCAGTGCCACCTTTGGCGTTTCTACACCGGGCCAGCTTCAGCTTTTTACGGTAGGTTTCGATGCTTTGCCAATCCTTAACGATCGGATTGTCCTTCTGCTTACCTTGAGGCCACCCACCCGAAATTACGGCTGCTTTTCTGAGTGCGCTCTTATAAGGCATTTGTCAAAGTCCCTCAATGCCGGCCAGCCAACCCAGAGTTTTCCTCCATCCGGCCAAAAAAACCCCTAAGAGGCTCCTATGCTGAATTTGTGAACAGGCTCCAGGAAGCTCAAGCAGGCAGGTAAGGATAGCCGGAGAGGCTCCAAAACGAAGCCTCCTCCATGGCGCCTGCAAAAGAGAACGCTTCTAATGGAGTGCACTTGCAGAGCAATCCACGGGCTCCGGAGGCAAAATCCTGAACTGGCCGACATGCTTAAAAGGTTCTTGCCTAGGACATCGGGTTCCTCCGCTTCACTGTTAGCCTCCTCCGCCGCAGCACTCTCCACCGGCGGGAGACAGTCTCAGGATGACTGCTTTAACGGGCGGCAGACCCGACACTCCGGCGGGAGTGGTAGTCTCGTGGGGGCCTACAAACCGATGGAGGAGTGGTCCTCCCCAGGAAGAGAAGGCCACCTAAAACCCGGTGCCCACGCTAAGCCAGAAGGGCTTCCATTGGAGAAACGCACGTCTGCCCGTCGGGAAATTCCTCACCGGGCGCCTCCCCAGCCCAGGACCAAGGGAGGAGAGAGTACTTCAGAGCAGACCCAAACGCCCGGAGCCCCTCGCCAAAACCACCCCCCTCCGCAAGTGGCATCTCAAAGCCGCGATGCACTCCGTAGCCCATCTCCTTTAAGTTCCCCCACGAAGTTCTTGTCGCCCCTGGAACCCAGTATGATGATTTGTGCCTATCTCCCTCACCGACAATTGGGCTAGTGCTGCTAAAGGCCTCTGCCGCTGAACAGGGACTGTTCATCGCCCCTCGGAAAGTGTCATCTAATTCCACGCTTTTACCAAGCGACCTACCCACTTCCAGGTCTGGACAAACATCCCACAGGTGAGCTGTCCGGCTGGAGCCGCTAAAGGCGCATCAGTTGACTCTTCTTGCTCCCATGCGCTCGCTCCGCTGCCGACTCAATAAAGGGCCTCTACAGCCCTAGCAGCCAATATGGCGCATGTTTACACCACCAAGCCGCTTGCCCAGCGTGGAGACGCCGGTCGGGAGCTCCCCGTCCCATATCTGGAGCTTCGCCATAGTAGCGATGTAAGTTCAAGGGTTTGGTGGACACCGGGCGCCGATGTTACTGGGTCATTACCAGAGTAGCCGAAAGTGGCCCGGCACCTTCGCGGCTTCCATCGAGTAGGTTCTGCCCTCGCGACATCTGCGGTGGGGAAGACCAAACCGCTTTTAGACGGAGCATCCGCCCGCCCGCTCCCGCACGTCAACAGCCCAGGACCGAAAGCGGTAGCTCACAGTCCGGCTTCCATCATTTTGACATCCATGTCAATCTCTGGGAAGGAGGACTTCATGAGTCAGAGTCAAACTTACTCTAGGTTTGGGACGGGTAGAGCCGCCACAGGTCTGGCTGATCCCAATCTTGCTCCTCCCAAATTATTTCTCACTTCCGCGAGGAAATCTGTTTCCCTCCCTCCCCTCTTTCCTTCCTGTTTTTTAGACGAGCCAGTAAAGGCGTGGAGGGCCAGATTGGCTGACTGGCCCCTCCCTGGATTAAAAATCTGGGCCCTCAGTCTCTCGATATCGTAGGCACTGTCAGGACAGGCCCCAGTTTAAAAAAGTGCTACGTCACCTATTATGCTCCTAATACCCACAAGGGGTTGCTGCAAAACACAGATCCTCTGGCATGATTTAGTGGGTAAGGGTGTGTTGCCACGCTTCACGGGTCGAAGCCGCCTTTAAGGAGCGGCGGTCCCAAGCCGGCGTATGCAAACCCCGGATAATTCGGATCAAGGTAATTCTTAGTGACCATCCCGCTTCCTGCATTTTCAGCCACCAAGGTCACGGTAAGTGCAACTCCTTGCAAAGAAACCCCCCCTTCCTTTTTTCCCCTTTGTGTGTCGCGAGAAATTTGCCTCTAATTGCCGGATTGCGTTTATTCGATGCACTCCATTCCCCAAAAGGTGCTTCCAAAGCCCCTTTGTAAGCTGCTGGATTAAGCATGCATACCCACAACTCCCCCATAGGACCCGCCTTCTGTTCTCCTCTCTCTGGTACCCCGGACTTGACGCGCACTTTGATGACAGCTCTGAAGCCAATTCCTACCAGGAATTACGTTTCTACCTCTCGCCACTCCCTGTCAAACAACTAAAGAGTGTAAGAGGAGTGTAGGCGCTCCCCTGTGAGTGTTTCGGTGTACAGCAACCTTCTCACAGGCTGCAAAACAAGTTTCTTCCTTCCCATTATTAAATCCTAAACACTAACTCGATCCCAATCTCCCCGGGCCATCCGCTTGTGAATCGAGTCTCCGGCGGGGATCTGCCCCCTCGCAATTCGGGAAAGGGGTGTGTTTCGAGTCCTCTTCCTACAGGTTCCCCGTGGGTTCGACCACTTGACAGGCCAAACCCATGTGAATATGCTTCAGGAGGAAACCAACCCCA
This sequence comes from Sphaerodactylus townsendi, assembly GCF_021028975.2. NCBI lineage: Eukaryota > Metazoa > Chordata > Lepidosauria > Squamata > Sphaerodactylidae > Sphaerodactylus > Sphaerodactylus townsendi. The sequence goes on from NC_059429.1 coordinate 2,358,344, forward strand.
TCCTCGAGAGATGGAGGCACGTGATCTCTCTAGAGGATCTCGCCCCAGAGATCTCAACAGGAACGCCACGCTAACGCCTAAAGACCAACAATGACCTGGGGAGATTGGCGCCACCACCAGCCAGGCTCCTAGCGCTGCTGCGCCAGCAAGACTTCACCTCCTCGGAGACACCCCGAGAACCTCTGTGTCCGCCTTCTATCGCGATCATCATCACCACCAACTCAGTCACCACTCATCCTTTGCCTGCTCTTGCTGCCTCCTACCGATGGCGATCGGGCCACCCCTGGCGGTAGAAGCTTTCACCCAGACCGCCAACATCTGGGAGCAGTTTGCCAGTCGCTGCCAACGCGCCTCATCTTTCTGCTCTGGGCCCAGTACTCTAGGAGTCGGGGAGCCTGCTAAGCTCCTGCCTGCTCCTCGCCTGCAAAGCACCTCCAGAGACTTCCCTAAGCGGAGTCTGGCTGGAGCCCCCTTCATGAATGCCTCATCCATCAGGAGGAGGAGATACTTTATGAGCTTCGACTGGGACCCGTCGCCAGTCTGAAACCCTCCCGGTTGGCGCTCTCTCCTTTGTCACTAAGACTAGCTGCTCAACCCACCAGTCCTCACACCTGCGCTTCCCGCCTCACCCGCTTTGGAAGTCAAATCGTGAACCGGCACCCTGGCCCATTCGGGCTGCTCGGCCAGTTGGAACTGCACACACACATGGAGGACATCATTCTCCGTGGTGAAATTCGAAAACGCATCCTGCTCCCCAGGGCTGGTTCTGGGACTCTCGCAGGGGAGAGGACGTTTAACTACATCTCGGCTCCGACTTCCCCTGCCGGAACTCTTTTGCTGCCTCGAGTCAGCTTCACTCATTAAACCTGCAATTCCCCAGGCTCCACCCCGGTCGGGGACGCTGGCCATCGCCGGCCAGCCGCCGCTTGCCATCGGACCCTCCGACCTGTCGGAGCTGCCGCATCGCCGGGTCGCCTCCTCCCGGAAGCGAGTCTGCCGCTCCCTCGCGAACTTCCTAGTGGGGAGTCCCCGGACTCGGCTTCTGGCTACAATGCTAAGACTATTAGCCGGCAGCTGGCCTGTGCCCCGCAAGTTGGTCCATCAACTCTTACCTCCACCGCTCTGGGATGCCTCTGGCTCCATAGCAGCAGGAACTTCGGCTGTTTAATTCTAGACAATCGTGTGTCGCTATTGATTACTTGTTGTTGTTACACCACCAAGCGTTGTGAGAATGTACATAACATGTGTTGTTTTTAATCTTTCTGATAATTCCCAGTTGATTCATTATGAAAGTGCGGAGGCTGCAAGAAGTTGTATCTATTAATCCACTGAAGCATGATGTTTTGCCCTTATTGGTGGTCAGCCCTCTGGAGCTGGCTGCCGGGAGGATGGTTTTGAGCGTTTACCGTACAGCTCTGCATTGGCTTCTAATTGTGTGCCTTATTATCGGATCTTGTTTCGCTCAATGCGCGTCTAATATTGCCTTGTAACGTGTAAGAAGCTCCCTCGAATTTCCCCTTTTACCTCCGCCTTAACCAAGTTCTGTAATGTGCCAAGACAAGCAGCTTGGGTCAACTTTGACCAAAACGGGCGGAGGAGACAAAAGTTGCCCCTTTGAATGCGCCTCTTTAAGCCGCCGCCGCCCCGTTTTCTTTTCTAAAATGTAAAAGTAGGAGATGTAGTAGTGAAAATGCCTAATCTTGAAAGTGCCGTTAGTAGAACGTTGGGGACGTTAACGGACTCTGCGGCCTTGCCGGGTCGCATCGCGCACTCCTCTACACTCATCCCCCCATGAAGGTCAATGGGTCATGAACTGTTCTGACTCACCACCGGGCGCCAGGGACAATGGTCTTGCCCCCTGGTGGTGAGGATTAGGCTCAGACGCGACGCCTTCTCCGCGACGTAGCCAGATGAGATCATACTCACCTGGATGATCCTCCCGACCTCCCCGCTCTCCGGAACTCCCCAGTCCCTCCCTCCTACACGCTTCCCAATAGGGATAACAATAAAAGGTGCCAGGAACCCGGCAGACGGGAGATTCGGGCTTAGGAACACGGACCGGGTCTCCTCGCTGCTGGCTTATCTCCACGCAGATGCTATCCCAGCTGTCTCGTCTCGTTCTTATTGACCAAGGTGGGTGGAAGCCACAGCGCAGAAAGAATCACGATGTCATGATCTGATCAAGACTGATTTTGGGGGCGTGGTTTTCTTAATGTGCGTAGGTATTGGGGGAAGAAACAAGTGAACCAAAGGAAGTGGAGGCCAGGCCAAACCTCACATGGTCCAATTCCAAAAATAATTTTAGAAATTCTCCTGCAGTCATTGAAATACAGGGCAGGGAGACATTCTAGAATCATAAACAAATAGGGCAGAGGAAATCGAAGAAGCAGCAGCAGCAGCAGCAGCAGTAGTAGTTTGGATTTATACTCCACCTTTGTCTCCTGCAGGGAGTCTCAACACAGCTGGCAAATTCTGTCCCCCTCCTCTCCTTGGAACAGACCCTTGTGAAGTAGGTGGGGCTGGTGAAATGCCTGGTGAAGTCGGCTCTGGCTCACAAAAGCTTCAGCCACAACCAGTCTTTTGGGTGCTACAAGGCTACAAGGAGCAGCAGTGGCGTAGGAGGTTAGGAGCTTGTGTATCTCATCTGGAGGAACCGGGTTTGATTCCCAGCTCTGCCGCCTGAGCTGTGGAGGCTGATCTGGGGAATTCAGATTAGCCTATGCACTCCCACACACGCCAGCTGGGTGACCTTGGGCTCGTCACAGCTTCTCGGAGCTCTCTCAGCCCCACCCACCTCACAGGGTGTTTGTTGTGAGGGGGGAAGGGCAAGGCGATTGTCAGCCCCTTTGAGTCTCCTGCAGGAGAGAAAGGGGGGATATAAATCCAAACTCTTTTTCTTCTTCTTCTTAATCGCTTAAAAAGCAACCATAGGAGGCAACATCCGTTGAATGTTACAAGCGGTCGGACCCAGCCTCTCGCCAGGAAACCGCCGCCACTGCTGCCATGTTCCCACTGGGCATGCCCCACCCCCATTCCAAAGAGAGAGCGTTTCGAATGTTTTGCTGGGGTGCCACTGCCACTGGCCCCTGACTGCAACTTGAGGCATGCAAGGGGGACTGTTTGCATCGCATGGGAGACCCTGCATCGCATGGGAGACCCTGCATTTGCATCCCATGCATCGCATGGGAGACCCTGCCATGAACCCCCACTGTAGGGGTGCGTCAGCAAACCCAGTAGAACCTCAGAAAGTGGACAGAAATGCCTGCGCCATCTGTCCCCTCCTGGGCTCACATGTACGCACATCACGAGATCCCCCAGACACCCAGGTCAAAAGATACCTGAATGTGGATTCGACCCAGACAGGACCGTTTCTCCCTGCGCGTACGCAGCCCTCCGATGAGTCATGAATTGCGCAACTTTCTCCCGCTCTCCCGCCTTCCCCAAACCCTTAATAAAGGTGCCAAGGACCCCAGCTCGGCAGACTGGCTAGACCAGGCAGATTGGCCAGATCAGCCAAGCCTGCCGCTGGCTTCTCTCCACCGGATTCTTGATGTCACTGCGCCTCGTCTCTTCATTGCGTCATCCATAACGGCTTCACCCCACCGTCCGCCGGGCTCCTACTGGAGCGAGCTGAATGGCGTTTTCGTCGGCGTGCTGGAGAGCCTCTGCATGCAAATCCACCCAGGCTGATGCTGTCCGAAAAGCCTCGGCAGGCTTCACCCAGGGGGCCACTACCCCACAGGCAGGTGTTGTCCCCGCCGTCGGTGTCAGGGGGCCGCTGCCACCGTCCCCCCTTGTCCGTCGCGTCTAAGGTCCCTCTCAGAGACAACCAGCCCGGGAGTCTGGTTAGGTTAGGATCCTGAAAGGCTAGGATTCTAATCTGGAGAACAGGGTGCGCCAGGTTTGATTCCCCACTCCTACACGTGAAGTCTGCTCGGTGTTTTTGGGTCAGTCACGGTTCTCTCTGAACTTTCTCAGCCCCACCTGCCTCACAAGGTATTATTGATTGATTGATTGATTGATTGATTGATTGATTGATTGATTGATTGATTGATTGATTGATTGATTGATTGATTGATTGATTGATTGATTGATTAGTTTTATATACCGCCCAATCCACAAGGGCTTTGGGCGGTGTACAACAAAATTAAATCATAATACAACTAAGCACAGCGAACTAAACAATTAAACTTCAATACAGATAAGTTATTGAATCACTTTTAAAACAGCAGTTAAAACAGATTTAAAGTGAGATTCAAAAGTTCAAAATTCAAGATTCAAGGCGCCCAGCAACCCCATTGTTAAAAAAAACCCTCCCCACGGGAAGACTGCTGGCTCCGTTAATAAGATACAGATGGAAACGAGAGCAGAGGAGGGGGGGGGGGCACCATTTCAACGGCTGGTTACTCCAAAGGCCCAGTGGAACAACTCAGTCTTACAAGCCCTGCGGAAATCACCAAGGTCCCGCAGGGCCCGGACAGCTGGAGGAAGAGTGTTCCACCAGGCCGGGGCCAGGGCCGTAAAAGCCCTGGTCCGTGTGGAGGCCAGCCGTATCTGCTGTGGGGATGGGAAAAGACGGCAATTGTAAGGTGCTTTGAGATTCCTTAAAGGAAAAGAAAGAAAACCAGGGTGTAAAAACCAACTCCTCTTCTTCACTGCCAATCCCAAATAGTGACACGTCCTTCCACATTCTTATAAAAGAGGAACCAATACACCAAATTTTAAATGCGAAACTATTTTACATTCGTAGAAAAAATTTTGAGCGTTGCTTTGAAGTGTCCCCTCCCAATTCACTTTAGCTGCTGGCCTTCAAAACGTCTCTCTCCATCTTAAACAGCATCAGGAAAGCTTTTTTTTGCAAGAGGGTCCCCATGACCGTACCAGAGGTGCGAGCAGATGGGGACGTCACACCACAATTAT